>NC_025688.1:28004297-28008748 GCF_000633955.1 Camelina sativa
CCCCCCAACCAGAATTCAATACTAATATCAACAAATCAAGAATACAATTGTCTCTTGATGGTAGAAATGAGAGATTCTGGAGTATACCATTTACTGCAGAAGGAATTGTGTAGTCAACAACAATTAGCTCCGGGTGCTTCTCAAACACGGAAGAGAGAACTTTTTCTCTTTCAGCAGGACCATGCACAGTAATCTCCTTTCCACATACCTCAACTGTCTGACCATCCTCACCAGCAGAACCAAACGATATGGGAACAACATTTACTCCAGCAGAGTCTGCTGCTTTGATCACAGCTTTCCCCATTTTGCCACTGCATCCATTCACCTGTTGTATCATAGATAACGAATGGCTTAACTCCCAAACAATTCCCTATTTCTAGTAATCGAAGAAAAGACTATATTTTTGACATTCCTACATCTTAAACTGAAATGGTAGGTAGTAATCTTAATCAGATTACCATGATGGATATGCCATTTCCAGGCAAAACAGACTTGACGACCTCGTCACCGGAATCTGCCGACGCCGTCATCGATAAAACCACCGGAAGACGACGTGTCCCAATTCCCATGAAACTAACACGGCCGTTACCGCATTTTCCTGCATTGTGATTCGTTCTAGAAGCAAATGCGAGACGCGAGTCCACTGGGCGATGAAGGAACACACTTGAAGACGCCATTAACCTGAAATTTTCTTTAAAAGAGTAAGCTCATCTCCATCAATCCGATCAAAAACAAAAAAATTTGAAGTGAGATTGGTAAGCTTCAAAAACGTACCCGTTCATATCCTATTGATTCAGGATTAGATTAGACGAAAGTTTTGCTCTTTATTGCGACAGACAAATCGTTAAAATCTTCCGACTTTTGTCTGAAATTTCCCGGCCGGCGAGAAATTGGAATTTAGAGTTTAGTTTATCTTTTTATCATCGAACCGGAAATCTCTAAACCAATAAACCGGATTTAATTTAAATATTAACCGGACATTTGGAACCGATAAGAGAAGCTTCAGGTTAACCCACACATAGTCTCACTCTTAACGAAAAAAACGAACCATCTCAAAAACAAACCGACGAACGAGAGATGAAGTCCTTAGCTTCGCCGCCGTGTCTCCGCCTAATACCGACGGCACACCGTCAGCTCAGTTCGCGTCAATCTTCCTCCGCCTGTTATATTCACGGTGGCGGTTCTGCAAACAAATCCAATAACCTCTCATTCTCCTCATCCGCATCCGGTAAGCTTACTTTGACTTCTCTTATAATATCTCAAGTTCGTGAATGAAATGTTAGAATTTGGTGTTAGGGTTTGCGTCACCGCTCGCTGTAGAGAAGGAACTACGCTCTTCATTCATACAGACAGCTGCTGTTCGACATGTTACTGGGTCTCTTATCAGAGGCGAAGGTCTTAGATTTGCCATCGTGAGTTCTCAGAATCGCCTTTTTTTTACTTGGTGTACTGCTTAGATTTGGTGAATTGGCTCTGATTTGGTGATTTAGAGTGAAAATTTAAAATTTGAGCCTTGTGTTGACTTTTTTTTTTGTCAATTCAAATTTTGTATTCAAGGTTGTAGCTCGTTTCAATGAAGTTGTGACTAAGTTGCTTTTGGAAGGAGCGATTGAGACTTTCAAGAAGTATTCAGTCAGAGAAGAAGACATCGAAGTAAAAAGTCTTTTGCTTGTTGCAGATCAGAGTAAACAAAGATCTGAGCTTTCACAAAGCTAACGAAGAGTCTTTTTTATTCAGGTTATTTGGGTTCCTGGCAGCTTTGAGATTGGAGTTGTTGCACAGAACCTTGGGAAATCAGGAAAATTTCATGCCGTTTTATGCATTGGCGCTGTGGTATGATTCTTGCTATACAACAACAACTCTCAGACTATTCAATTCTATTTCCTCATATGACTTCTTCAATATAGATAGTTTCTCACACATGCTTATTAAAGTTGGTTTTTGATCTACTCGTGTCTTTGTTGTGGTTTAGATAAGAGGAGATACCACACATTATGATGCTGTTGCCAACTCTGCTGCATCCGGAGTACTTTCTGCTGGCATAAATTCAGGTTTATCTTGATAATCATTTGCGGTATATGCATTTTAGACCATATTTATGTAGCATTGTTTTGAAAACAGTGAAAGATTGCTTTTGTAATACTTCCGAACCTCAAAGCGCTGGTAGTTCATTTTTTGCCTTTCTTGGGATTTTTGGATGATTTAATTCCAGCATCATGAACTAGTTCATCAAATTTTGTTCTGGTTGTTCACGCACTATTCACTATAGTAGTAATTAAAGCTTACAAATTCCTAATTTGCAGGGGTTCCATGCATATTTGGTGTACTGACTTGCGAGGACATGGATCAGGTTAAGTTCTGTTATGCAAGGGTTGATGATAAATAGTTTATTAATCGTATGGATAAACACTGAACTTGTTGCTACTGTGGTCAACTAGGCTTTGAATCGATCTGGTGGCAAAGCCGGCAATAAGGGAGCTGAAACTGCTTTGACAGCGGTAAGTATCATTATAATTCATTCCTTTATTCTTAGAACAAGATAGAATTTTCTAATCATTCCATTGCGCAAGTGGTCATTTGATTTATTGTCTCTTTGGTAAAGTCCTGAAATTTTTCTCTCTCTGCTCTTTCTTCAGCTTGAAATGGCGTCTCTGTTTGAGCACCACCTGAACTAGCTCTGCTGGTTACATGTATGAGAACTACATGCTGTCAAGATATTTTAAGGCTTTAATAATAATTCCTCTGAATTTTGGATTTTTTTCTGCTCCAATAAAAAAATGTGATCTTCTTTGTCATGAATCATAATACTATGTTGAAGTTGTGGTGTCCGAATGGGATTTCAACTTTAAATATTCTGCACAACGAAGATTTTGTCGACAAACAAAGATTATGAACTTGTATTATCTTGTTCTAATAATAAAGGATTGAATCATAAGGATTCTAAGAAGTTGGAAATACTGCATACAGTTGAAATCCACTTTCGGCTAATCAACCTCTCAACTAATGGACTTATATAACCAAACTCGAACCTCAAAACTTAACCTCAACACATTAAATTTCAGAACATTTATGATCTCTTAATACTGAAATACTACTTTTAAGCCATATACAATCATACTCATACATGTAACATATTCATACAGGAGCTAAATTGACAAAATTACCCTTGGCGCAGATGAATTATTTTTTGCCTTCATTCCTCTGAATTTTGGGGTTTTTAAAGCACCAATCAAAAATGTGATCTTTGTTATAATATGGTTTTATAGGCGAGAGATTTATTGTGGTCTGGTTCGCTTGGGTATGTTGGTGTTGCATGGTGATTAGTCAATTACATTTTTAATCTATGTATGGTCTTATCCAGTGCTCTAGCACCTCTGGCACATGCCTAAAGCCGGGGCTGGTCTTATCATGTATGAACCTTAGTTAAATTAAACCCAATATCACCAACAAAATTAAAGCCGATCTAAGAAATTAGAGAAGAGGAGAACATCAGAATTGAGATAATTTACTAGAACTTGAAATCCCATAACAACAATTCATAAAACGGGATAAAGAAATAAAGATTTAAAATCGTAAAACTATCGAGAGAGAATCGCAGGCGCGTGGATCTCACTCGCGGCGATTTTCTCTCCCAGACTTTTTCTTCTTCTGATCACAAACTCTTGCACCATCGTTGGGGGTTCTCCGTCGATTCCGACGACGAAGAGAGCCCCGAGGCTCATGGTGCTTCATCCGTTAACTGCTGCATCAACAAGGTGAAGCTTTGTGATCAAAATCAAGAGAGCAGTAGAAGGGAGAAGCTTCCTCGACACACCAACGGTAAGAGCTTTATCGGCGTTGATGCGACGAGGAGTAAAAGAGAGAGATTCATGACAAGGATCGAGAGAAGAAGGTGGTTAGATTTGAAGACTGGAGATTCTAGAGGTTTCTCAGGGCTGTTGTTCAATGGGGGAGGTCGTCTATGGCTAGGAGGAGCTAAGCCACCATCGAAGGGTTCAGATCTGCTCTCTACCGCCTTTTATCTCTCACATATGAGCTTGTATCTCTTCGACAATAGAAGCTCGGCTCTCTTCTTCCTCCTCAAAGCTGCTCTACGGTGGCGGGATGGCAACAGATCTTAGATCACCATCTCTGTTTGACTCGCGTCGTCCAGGTTCACTGGAAGTCCTGTTCCGATAAGCATCCGCAATTTTATGGACGGCGGCTTCAACTGAGTTCTTCAATTGGGAATTAGAGTAAACGAGTTACCGTTTTGATTCCGATTCGTGAATAAACCCAGATCAATTTTGATTTACAGTTTTGCTTGGTTTGGTTTGATGTATGTGGTTAAGGCCTTATGAGAATTGTAATAAGTCTAAATCCGGAAATATCCTATTGGACATTTATTTATAAAATTGAATACCTTTTAATAAAAAAAAAAAAAAAAAAAAAAAAAAAAAAAAAAAAAAAAA
>NC_025688.1:28009057-28015856 GCF_000633955.1 Camelina sativa
AAAAAAAAAAAAAAAAAAAAAAAAAAACAATTCATAAAACGGTCTAGTCTAGACCAAATTCAAAACCAATCCAATACTTTCCCGATTTTATGGATGGTTCGAACCGAGTGGCCTGAACCGGTTTGATTAATCTATTACGCTTCGTCTTCGATGCAGTTCAGAGCCTCTCTCTCTCTCTCTCTCTCTCTCTCTCTATCGTCTCTTCTTCGATTCCGCATCTCTCAGGTTGTTTAGTCCTCGATCTCAAAGTAAGTCATCCTACCCTCTATGTAAATCACGCGTAGAAGCCCTAGTTTTGTGTTTATTCGATAGGCCGTTGAAGCTATAGAGTATTTTGCGATAAAAACCCTACCTTTTTTTTTGGTTTTCACTGTTTTAGAGCAGTCTCACTTCCATGTCGGCGCTTGTGGCGTTATGCAGAGCTCGAGCTACTACTGCTTCGTCTTCTTTATTCAACAGCTTTATTCGTCCCGCATTTCGCAGTTTCTCTACAGGTTAGGGTTGCTTTACTCTTTTTTTTAATTCCGGAGAATGCTCAAATTTGGGATCATAAATGAGTTTTTTGGAAAGAGTGTAATAGCTTTGATTTAACCTTGTTGCACATTGAGTTTTACAGTTGTAGTGATTTTGCCTTAGGCAGTATTCTTGTTAGCCTCTTCTGTCTTAAGTGTTTAAAGTTAAAAAAAAATTTGGGGATTCCAAATGTTATGAACTTGTGGATGCAACAAGTTACTTCTGGTTTAGATGATTGCTTCTCTTTGTTATATGATAAAAGAATGAGCTTGTATCAGATCTCTTCTTCAAAAGTATTCTTGGACAATTTAGTTACCTGAAACTATGACTACTCCATGTTAAGATACTCTTGTTGTGTTGGAAGAATTCATGATCATTAGAACAAAGGATCGCTGCCAATTAGAGCTTAAGCTTGGATCTCTGCAACTCTGGTGCTATTTTGTATCATATTCTTTTTCTCAGATTTGCTTGTTGATGAGTGCATTAAAAATGGTTAATTCAGAACATAAAATTGATGCATGTAGTTACTTTATGGGACTTTGGTTTATCTAGTGAGTCTGTGTGGTTTCCGTGATTAAGATTAAGCTCTATTGGGTATATACAGCTTGAAAGTTACTTAAACTACATGATAATATATTGGTATATGGAGATCCAGAGTTTCAATCTAGGTTTGTGTCAAAATCAATATCTCTGTGTTGGTGTTTTGCAGGTTTTGCTGATGCACAGAACAAATCATTGGTGGCGCAGATGAAAGAAGAGATGCTCCACATGGACATCAACTCAATGGTAGGAAGTTCCATGCCACTAGGTATGATGCGTATCGGAACAATCATCCACAACATCGAGATGAACCCAGGGCAAGGCGCCAAGATGGTCCGAGCTGCAGGAACCAACGCCAAGATCTTAAAGGAGCCTGCTTCAGGGAAATGCTTGATAAAGCTTCCATCAGGGAACACCAAGTGGATCAACGCCAGGTGCCGTGCTACGATTGGCACAGTGTCAAACCCGTCTCACGGAACGAAGAAGCTGAGGAAAGCAGGACAGAGTAGGTGGTTGGGGATAAGGCCCAAAGTCAGAGGAGTGGCGATGAACCCGTGTGATCACCCGCACGGTGGAGGTGAAGGAAAAAGCAAAAGTAGTGGAAGCCGAGGAAGGACATCAACAAGTCCGTGGGGGAAACCGTGTAAAGGCGGGTACAAATCCGCTAGTGTCAAGAAGAAGAAGAAGCGTTTGGCAGCTGCAGCAGCAAAAATGTGATATGGGTGAAGAAGAAAAGTTACAATTTCTTCAAATGCTTCTTTCTTTTGAGAGTTGTTGTTAAGCATCTTTCATCAACTAATAATAATTATGGTAACGTGTTTGCTTTATCAAAGAAATCGAAATCAAACGTTTTTTTTTAGTGTAATAGTTTCTTACCCATGATTTTTCTTACACAGAGGGGAACACCACAAACGTTTTTAAATCGAAATCAAACGTTTTTTATCACGATCACGTTTTAAAAGAGTTACTATCTTTTTTGCCTTTTGAAATTGTCATAATCAATTTGATGCAATTTTGAGAGATTGTTGTTATACGCTTACTTATGTTTTAGTAAGACACTGTAGTAAAAGGTTCGATCGAGGAAAGGGTCTAAAATCAAAAGTAAAATTCAGAAAAGGAAACAAAAAAAAAAGTCAACAGGTTGGAACTTGGAACAATACATTGAATCAATCCCCACCACACACTAAAAAAAAACACACGTTCAAAACAAATGTCTTCTTTGACTATATTAATTACCACCAAAACTTTTAATTATACCCGACATCGGAATTTTTTATCTTTTTGTTTTATGAAACTTTCAACTTTGAATGTTGTAGCAAAGAACATTTCTATTCTTCAGCAATGAGACGTTCACTAATCTATAATTACTGTTGGAAACTAGTCGGAATTAAAATGAAAAAGAATACATAATTTTGTTGGTAATATGCATACTTTTATATATTCCTGAATAATTTATTTACATAACAGTTGCATAATTTTAAATAAATTCAGATGGAATTTTTAGCTAGTCTAAAATGTCAGATTTTATTCTCTTAAGAATATGATTTACCCTAGCTTTTTTTTTTGGTTGTTATGTATTATACCAATTAAAAAAGTGAAGAAACCAATTTGACATCTACCTTTGGTCCAACCAACCAACTATTTTAAAAAGTTGATGTTTAAGGGGTTTGAGAAAATTTTAAAAAACCAAGAATGGTATTAGTACTCAAAAGTTGAAAAAGACGAGAAGCACACAGAATTTGAATTAAGATTGAAAATGAGACTGTAAGTCTGTAACAAGTAAACAACACACAAGCCACCATGCTTACAATCTTGGGTCCTACTCCTCCATAAACAATTCATCATTTTCATCTTTATTCTTTTTTTTTCTGTTATTCCCTTTTATTTATTTTATCTACTAAGAACAGTTTTTTTTTTGCTTTTTATTGTCTAAATACATAGCCAAAGGAAAAAAAAAAAAATGAAAATACCTAACTGATTCAGAACAAATACCGGCAAAAGTTGAATTATATCGAAAATGAAATGACGCAAGAATTTTTAAAATTTTCTTATCTTTTATGACAAGGGAGGTGAAACTATATATATATAAAAAAGAATTGTCCGTGCAATGAATCATATAACCTTCACCAGCAGATGCATGCATTTTGCGTATTTTTGTTTCTCTTCCTGTTAATTCCCTTTTCAGTCTGGTCATATATCTTTGCTAGCTCAGACTTCAGCACGAAGCTTGGAAACAGAATAGACAAAAGTATATGTCCCCATATATATTCCTATCTTTATCCTGAAGATAATAAATACTTTATAGACTTTGTATATGCCACTAGCTACTTTAGAGTTTGATTTATCAACTATAGTTTCTAACCATTAACTAAAGCATATGATTTTATATATATATAACTATACTGATTAGGTGATGAGGATCCACCGCCCACGGTTGTAGTACCTAATTAATATCACAAACCGTGTAAAACTTTAAATCAGAAGTACAGTATTATAAAATGGATGTTATTAGGAAAACAACGCTAGCTTAATTACCTTAGGCTTAGAACATTAGAGGAAAAGAATTTTGATTTCTAGCAAAATAATATAAATACAATATGATCAGAAGTATTTTTCTTTTTTTTGACAGTATATATAGAGATTTTTTTGTTGTTGAAGAAATTAATTTGTTTGAGCCATATGTGTGTATTTTAAAATAATTAAGAATAATTGCTATAATAACATACTCTGTGTCTTATAGATTTAAAAAACAATAATTTTGGGGAAATTTTGGCAAATAGAGAAGTATTTATAAATAAAATATAAGAGAAAATGAAAATGAAATGTATAAAATACTCGCGCATAACGTAGACGAAGAAAGATGACTTTTTTAGATTGGAGGAGAGTTGTACGAGGAATATTAATAAGTCAAGTTGGTCGAGAGATATGCATTGAATCGATAGGAACTAGCCACGTGACAATGACATGTGCCGTTTCATCCACATTGCACTACCTTTTAAAATCATTGCTTATTTATATTAATATCAAATTATAAACATTTTTGGTTATACTACTTTATATTTTTTTATTCAATATACGTATACCACTAAAATTATTAAAAGGGGGCGGGAGTCTTAATTGAGAAATAGACTTTAATCATTTTAAAAAACCTCAAGTATATGATGAAAACTGTGGGCATATCATATAAAACTCGTCAATAAATTAATTGAGATAATAATTCATCTTATTATGTCTATGCATTATGCAAATATATATAAAATATAAATATTTTGTTGAATAATATTGTTGCAGAGGTCCACTACATTACATACCACTAGACATGCAATCTAAGGGAGGGTTTGCGATGTTCAAGGCAATCATGCATGGGTTGCCATTTCTATATACCTTTCCCTTTCCACCAATTATCTTTTTTTTTTTTTCTCTTTCTAATTTCCTAAAATTAAAATATATGTACACCATGAATTAAATTATTAGAATCTTTAGGATAATAGTAAAACAGAACAAAAAAAAACATTTATTTCACCTAATTTATATATCTTTCTTGGTTTTGGCTACGAATAAAAATCTTTTTCTGATTTGGATAAGAGATTGCGCTCTCTGTATAAAACTCTTACATTACATAGATATTAAATAATGAAATTTTGGTATAAATCTGAATAGCATCATCCCACTAATATAATGCTGTATCGAGATATTCTCGACTGACATTTATAATGGTGATCTTGAATATACTCCAAATGTACAAACCATTGTCAATGTACATTTGTATTTTTCCACAAAATTAACAATCTACAAAAACATTAGTGAAATTCGATATGATTTTCATCCTTTTTTCTATAAATTTATAATGAATATTTGACAGAAAAAAAGAAACTAAAACTGTTATTAGAATGAGTCAAATTTGATATGTAGTTTATATATATGTTATAACAAGTATTTTATAAATTTTATAAACAAGATATTTACGTTCATACGTAGTTACGTACATATACTAATTAGTTATTCACGAGCGGCATATCGATCCTAACCATAAGATCATGTATACATAAAATCAAAGATATCAAATCAAGTACATATCCACAAGATGATATGAATATCTTTATGTATCGGGAAGATATATCACTATGCTACATTTATATTACTCTAGTCTAATAAATAGCTAGTTGAACTCTTTTGTTGTCTAGTTAAGTCTGCATCACTATCTTTTTCACTGGCCTAAAGTTTTACTTTTGTTTATAGCGAAAAGTAAAATTAAGTAGTTCTGGTGTAAATTATATGTCTACTTGAGGTCTTGAGCGCCATTATAGTGGTAGAAGAGTAATGTCAACGAGCGTGGTTGGCTAAAAGAAAACAATCCTCCTGTTTGAATATGTTGTAGTAGAAAAGACGTAATAGTTAGATGTTATTATATATGCGATCGATTCATTGAATTTGGATAAGTAATAAGTGTTTTTATTTTGGATTGAAAAAAATATGAATAAAGAGAGTACTAGTGGATTCACAATTCTGGTAAGCTGTCAATTGGTTAATACCCGAACGGCCAAAACAAAACTGCTTGCGGGAAAGTATCATGTCCCTCCCTCGTTCATAATTAAAACACGCAACCAAAACTAGTATATGTATAAATATAAATCCCATTTGATAACATTGCTTAATTATATCCTTTTATTTTTTTAATGATGGATGTAAACTAGTTTTTTTTTTTTCTTTTTCTGCTGAAAATATAAAATATATCCCATTTGCATATACTGTCTTATAACAAATATCATGTTATTAGTATTTGATAATACGAGTTATTACCACTATACATCACGGTTTTGTTGAAACATTCTGAAAACAACACCACTTATTTTTAGTTTTTTTCCCTTAAAACCTTACTAAAAGAAATCTGTCTACCTAATTAATTAATTAGACTATATATTAAAAATAGAAAGAGTCTCAAATTGTATAAATATAAAATTTTGCATTTGCTATAACTAAATAATAAAAGCATAAAACCGAAAAAGAAATAAATATTGGACCAACTGTCCCACTAAGAACGATGATAATGATATGATAGAGGCACCACATGAAAATGCCGAGGAGAGGAATAACAATATGGGTCATTATCGGTCGATAAACACATAGACAAACATTATTTATTAGGTGAGAGTTTTTAAAAAATTTAATTCACATATTATATATATACTATAATTTGTAAATATAGTCCTTAATAAAACTTTAAATTGGTAATTCACCGCATTCAAAGTTTCAAACTATGCAACGAAGAAGGCAACTAACTTCGTTTTCTATAACATCAAGTGGTTAAAACATTTTAATTTTCTTTTCGTATTACTTTAAAATTTTATGAATAGATACTTAGGAGACTAAAAAAAAGCCTACACACATAACTCAGAAAAGGAAAAAATCACGACTGCTTTTCAAATATAATTGTCAAATAAAACAACTTTGACTACACACACAATAAAGGAACAATAGGTATAGGACACATGCGTTCGACGGGAGTATCCCTATTAAAATTTAATTTTATATAATTTAATTTATTTTAACCTACACTTTTTCATTCTTTTTTTAGTAGGTCAGTATTATCTTATACATTTGTAGTGTGTTTTTTTTAATTTATAAGAAGATGAATTCGGTAAAATAATATAACAATAGTATTTTGTAATAAAATATTATAGTTTATATTATTTTCCCTGAAAC
Organism: Camelina sativa; assembly: GCF_000633955.1. NCBI lineage: Eukaryota > Viridiplantae > Streptophyta > Magnoliopsida > Brassicales > Brassicaceae > Camelina > Camelina sativa. Next base: position 28,015,814 of record NC_025688.1, read on the forward strand.
GATAACTCAACTGATTTTTTTTTTTTTTTTTTTTTTTTTTTTT
>NC_025688.1:28015898-28024444 GCF_000633955.1 Camelina sativa
TCGAGATAGCTGTCCATACACTGATAAGGGATGTATGGATTACCAAAATGAAATGAATATCCTATCAAATGTTTAGAAAGAAATATGTTTTAAAATATATAATAGTGAAGATCTAAATGACTGAATGTAAAAGACAATGTGAATCTTTAAATCATTTTAAACTTCGAAGTGTATATATTTCATTTTTTTTTTGAAAATTTATTTCTAATTGAGTGAGGCTGTTAATACGTAATTCCTTATTTAACAGAAAATAATAGATAATTTTTTGTATAATAGATATTATTTCGGTTTGGAGTATAATTGATTTTATTATGTGCTCATTTATTGGAAAGACTGTGAATTCATTTAGAGGATTTGCACTTATTTAGGATAATATTACAATACCAAATCATACGTCATTTACATCTATAATCTAGGAGAATAAGTTATTAAAATCTTATTTGAAATATATAATTGATAGACCTGTTAGTTATGTAGTTTTCCAAGGGGATTTAGGTGTTAATTAGGAAATGAATATTCGTTTTCTGTTTAATTGATTATTCTCAAATATTTTAAAGGAAATTATCCTTAAATATTGAACAGTCGATGAGTTATATTATATATCGTCTTTCTTTTTTAATATTTTTTAATTAAAGAATTATTGTTAATTTACAGGAAATTATGAAATGCATAACTATTGTTTTACCAAATCATCAAAATAGATATATTTTCGTTTTAGAACAAATTATTATGCATTTGTTCCCGAGATAAGGTGATAGAGTGAATTTTTAAAATCATCAATTATATAATGATTGGTGTAAAATTAAGAACATTTTTAAAATAGCCGTATAATTATATAATTATTGGTGTAAGGCAAAAATTTATGTGATGAATAGAAAGATTAGAATATCTTCAATATTATATCCAACTAAAATTTTGTATTTGATTAACTGCTGAAATCAAATAATTTTAAAAAAATTTAAATTATTCGAATGTAATACAATTAATAATGAAATTATGGCAATCACATTATCGTGCTTATTCCTAGTTATTAATACATATGAAATCCTTTATTTTTTCGATGAATTAATTTTGTAGTCTTCATGGGTTATTTTGATTCTCTTTCTGGAATTTGGTAAACCGTCTCCTTTGCTTAAATACTGAAACCAAATCTTGATNACAATTAATAATGAAATTATGGCAATCAAAATGGTGCTTATTCCTAGTTATTAATACACATGAAATCCTTTATTTTTTCGATGAATTAATTTTGTAGTCTTCATGGGTTATTTTAATTCTATTTCTGGGATTTGGTAAACCGTCTCCTTTGCTTAAATACTGAAACCAAATCTTGATATTATGTGTCTGGTCATTTGGTTCATGAAGTACAGTTTTTGAAACATGTTCATATGTAAGATAGATCTTGTTAGTTAGGTGTTGGATGTGTAAAGAAATTAAATTGTCGAGTTGATCATCATAAAACTTTGAATACTTGCCGAGTAAAGGTTTCCAATTGCTAAAAAATCCTGTTTTTTTTTCTGCCACTGTTTTTCCTCCATATTATAAATAAACTAAGAAGGATGTTCATTATAAATTATATTTGTAGATGACTGATATTTGCTATTACGTTCGAACCATGATGAGAAATGACTCACGTAAAGCTTGGCAAAAAAATGCATGTGAAAATTGAATATTAAGTTTTTCTGTTTGCTATCGTGAGTGTTAAGAAGAATGTTATTTATAGATGAGATAGGTTTGTGTAGGGTTTTCGTTTATGGAGGATATATTTTTTTAATTTTTTAAAAATAAATATAATGGCACAAAACTGTAATTAATTAGAAAAACTAAAGTTATTTTGCGTCATGCTGATACGTCAGCTTTTTTGGTTAGAATGCTTCTCTTCTATTTAAAAAAGCTTAGATTGGTTTAACTTATAATTAAATAAAACCAAACCACTAATTGAATGAATAATATTCGTTAAAGAAACTAAAAACCTCGACCTCGGACAGAGGCTTACCCCAAATAAAATTCCAGGCTACGTCATCTCGAGAGAGAGAGAGAAAGTGTCTAGGGGAGAAGAACCAACCCACTGGAGGGTGATTTGAAATTGTTTCAGACCTTCCAGAATCAGCAACTTGCCTCTCTCACACACTTGTCATCCCACCCCCAAAAAAAAAAGTGATAATTATAATTTTTAAATCCTTTTTTCTTTTCTAAAACATAGCAAAAAGAAGAAGAAAAAGATCTGTAAATTCAGTGAACCTTCCTCTCTTTCCTGTTTCTTTTCTGATTCCACAAAACAGTCTAATCCCTTTATATTTTTCGTTCAATTATCTTTTTACTACCATTTTATTTTTATATTTTCTTCCTCTGTATCTTCCTCTCTCTCTCTATTCATTTTCTTCTTCTTACAAAAGAAACTTCATTCTTCTTCCTCTTGCTTTCATAAAAGCTTCATCACCCATATATTTTGGTTTCTAACGTTACCATCTCATCTTCTTCCTCTTCTTCTTCTTCTTCTTGTTCTCTGCTGAAGGAGGTTTTGACTCTTAACGTCTTAAAGGTACTTGCTTTCAGTTTTTCTGATTTTAATCCTCTGCAAATTTTCTAGTCTGATTCGTTTGATTGAATCATTCATAACGATTTTTACTGATCAAAACGTCGTAAACCACACCAATCAATCTTCTCTACAGGGGGGAAACAAAAAGTTTAGTCCTTTTTTCGAAGTCTAAAAACGCCAAGAAACAGAGTTACTGGGTAATTTCCATCATTAGGGTTCTTCAACCTAGCTACATTGACAGAACAAGAAGAAAAGCTTGGTGCTTTATGCATTTGAGTCCAACTCTGTTTCTTCATACATCGATCTGATCTCCCCAGATCAACCCCCAAGAAAGGAACTTTCTTTAAATGATTCGTGATATCTCAAGTCTACAAAACGACATCATAAACATTCAAGAACACTGTTCACTCAACAACAACAACAACGACAACATGGACATGAGAAGAGATAACCGGAAGAACATCAGTTTTCGTGGATCAGCTCCAGCTCCGATCATGAGGAAGCAAGAACTGTTTCGGACATTGTCGTCACAGAACAGTCCGAGGAGGCTAATATCAGCTAGTTACTTCAGTTTGGAATCAATGGTTTTGCTTGTTGGTCTCACTGCATCTCTCTTGATCTTACCCTTGATTCTTCCCCCATTGCCTCCTCCTCCGTTTATGCTGCTTTTGGTTCCTATTGGGATTATGGTTTTGCTTATGGTTCTTGCTTTCATGCCTTCTTCTAACTCCAAACATGTAGTAGTAACTTCTTCTTCTTCTTCCACTTTTATGTAAAACGTTTCTTTAATTGAAGAAATCCTTTAAAAAAAACAGAGGAAGTTTTGTCTTATTGTCATTTACTTTAAGGTTTCAGGGTAAGAGATTAATACTATTTCATTTGTAAAAGTTTGTTTCTTGTTGATGCAGAATTATATATACAACTATATAAATAAAGAGAAATTTAATTGTTTCCATTGTTTCATGATTTCCCACTTTTCTAATAAATGCCTTTGAAACAAAACCAGATGAAATTGGGACATTGTTTTTATAATAACTTAATATTGAAAGGCTTTTGATTGCAGAGACTTAAAGAGTAAAAGACTATGAGACAGAAGTAGTAACTTTGATTACAGATGAAGTAATATAATCTGCATTGCTTTTATTTATAGATGAAATAATAATATATATAAGGCTTTCATTATCGTTCTCTCCCATGGTTTAGGATGCATAAAAGACAGATATAGAGAGGACTTGACAAAGACATTCCCATAGGAAGTTTTGATTCTATCATCTCACAACCTGGATCAGAATCCAAAATCGTAGGGGTACGGTTGTTTCTCACTTCTTATTTTTTCAACTATTGTAAGAAAACGACTTGTGTTAACCCGAATAGCTCAGATGCTGGATCCGTTGCTGCTCAGTGTGAAGAAGCTTTGACCAAAAGTAGAGGAAGGTGATGCTCCAAAACTGCCATGAGCTGATGATGACCTTTCTTTACTTCTTCTGAGGCCACATCCAACCCTTGAAGCTGTTTTGCGGCTTCCACAAGCTGTCCTCTTAGCTTCTGTGAGAGCAGGCGCCCACCCGCCTTCACACACTCTCTGTACAGCGCCATGTAGGCGATTGCTACTCTCAATGGTGCTGGGAGATCCTTTAGATTTATTGCAGACTCTCCAAGTTTCAAAACCCTCATGAAATTCATGAAGTTTTCCTGGCTTTCCCTCAATCCTTGGTTGAATGCAGCCTCTGACCAGTGTTCTTGGAGAAACGATTTAAGATGTGAAGGAACAGACTTGTCTTCTGACTTTGCAATGGTGTCTGCAACTGAATATGTGGCTACTGGATCCCGGAGGAAATCTGATTTTAGGAGAAACTCTACTCCGTGGAGGGAACCACCACTTCTTTCACCGGCTGCTTTGAGGATTTCAATGCTGAGAGCAGTGAGGACGGGTCTTGGTACATGAGGAAGGAGATAAGAAGCAACCTCGACCTGGCTGCTTGAAGTGGCGGCTGTGAGAGCTAAGCATAGCTCCATCTCACGACAGCCTCTTTTCACAAACCATTGTACAACTTGCATGCAACCTCTCTCCGCTGCTCTCATCAAGGGACCCAAGAAAGCAATTGCATGACCTTCTTCCACAAGGCAATTCATAGTTTCGATTTTACTATAATGCGAAGCAAAACCCAGGGCTAAGTCAACATCCACGTCTAAGCTATTCCTTTGAGCAATCTGCATCAGGAAAACGTTCAGTTAGACTGCACAAAAAAGCTTGCAAGCAATCATTAAGGATAAGATTTACCTGCAACACGATGCGCACAAGTTCTGTGCTACCAAATCGAGAAGCTTCAAGGAAGCACTGATTTACGTTATCTGCGCCTCCTTCCACCAACATACCAAGCAATCCATGAATGACAGTAGCTGAGATTCCAGATGCCCAGCCAGGATTAAACGAGGTAGAGAACAGAGTAAGCGGGAAGCAAGCTGCATCAAACGCTTCTGTGAAATCCTTTCCTGATAGATGGTTTCCAGCAAGATCTAAGAACATCTTGAAAGCAGAAAGCTGGAGTTGGATCTCAGCAGCTGAGTCTTGGTTAGCTTTATCTCTAGGTCCCTGGCATCGGGAGTGAAAACCTATACATTTGAGGTGGCACCAGCTTCTGCTTTGAGGACCTCATCACCGTTACACTCTTGGAGACGCTCGTGCAACCTGGAAATTCGGAGATGGAAAAAAAATGGATATATAATATAGTAAGGGCCCATTCAGATATATATGAAAAACATTTGCTAGACTCGTGTTGTGACTGAAAGGACATCATCATGACAATGATATTGATTGAATATGAGCATGGAAGTTTAGCAGTAGAGCAAGAAATGTCTATTTGTGAGTTGTAGCAATCAAACAATGTATACATCATCGATTGCTTTATGTGGAAATAGAAACAACACAGATCCCAAACAGAAACAATAACGATAGAAAAGAAGGAGCACATAAATGGATGGAAAGTCTCACGAATTGTGAGTCAATGTAAAGCAAGCCAAACTAATTGCAGAATATGTTGAGACAAAATGTTATTTTGGAAAACTGAATTGTTCTGGGGAGATTAACATGTGTTCATGGGAGGAATTTAACGGTTTAACCTGTAAACATCTAAAGACAACTAAAGGCTTCAGTAAGAAGATTAGGAAGCAAAGACATGCAGCACATTCAGCTTTTGCCATCACTATCTACATCTGAGTTAGATAAACTTTTCAATAACCTATCGATTTCAAAACTAGCATCTCTAGAGACCTATTATAGCTACATCTCGTTCTTTTCTAATTCACCACACTCATAGCACATAGTTAAAAAATTCATTGCTCTAACCAACTTTGAATCCCATCACCATGTAACAAAAATATAGGAACACTCTAGTAAGTCATAAGTATTGGCAATATATGTTTTCAAACAAACAAGGCAGAGGCAAGGGAAACCAAAGGCATTGATGGAATCTAATCCGAGAATTGTACAAGCAGTATCCAAATCCTTCAATCAGCTCAAAATTAACAAACTAGTTAAACACTTGCAGACAGAACCAATCACTGTAACAACTAGGACACAACTTGGTGAACGAATGAAGCAGAATGAAAAGCAAGGAATTATAACAGAAACCCAATTCTCCAATAATAATTCAAAACTCCGTTGCCATTATTAGTAGTATGAGAAAAGCGGAACCATCATCTAATGAGAGAATCAAAGGAGTGTACCTTTGAGCCATAAGAGTTACAGTATCAGCAAGACTCGCAGTCCGGCTGTGGCAAGATGAAACACAAGAAGCAAGAAACGAAGTCCTAAGCGTAGCTCGAGTATAGTCATGAGCACCATGACATATGATCTTCGAAATCAATCCCGTGATCCCCTTTAACTCGTGCTCTGTGCTCAAGAACCAAATAGAATCTAGACTAATGCACAAGAAATCATTCAAAGTCTGAGGATCAGCAAGACGAATGAACCTCTCGGAAAGTTGCCAATCCTGTGAGCTAACAGCACCTTGGAAAAGTCTGCCCAATTCATTTCTATCCTGTCTGTTAAGATGAGCATTATTATTACTATTACCCCTGCATTGCAGTTTCTTTGCACTACAACAAGCACAGCAATTGCTCGGTTGAGTTATTGTAGCTATAAGAGGTGACGCTCATGCAAAAGCCACACCACTCCCTTCAGCTCGTCCTTCCACCGTAACGATCTCCTCAGGCTCAAACTCAGAACGAATCACTTGGTTCTCCATCCACCCAAAACACACACTAGAAGAGAGAAAGCAAAAACCTTTACAATATTTAACCAATACCAAAAAAATCCAGACTTGTGCGGTGGAATCAGCAGCCACTCCTCAGATTGCTCCAAAGAGTCTGAATTTAAAGCAAAAAGGTAGTACCACTAGTCAATATAAGCATCGAAAACTATATAATATAAAAAAAATCAAAACCAGGCACTGATTCCAAGCAATCAGAATCCATGGCCGACCCGAGAAATTGTGAATTCGGCGGGCCTGAGAATTGCATCGGATGAAAAAAGAAGAAAAATGCGAAATTGCAAATACATATGACAAGGGAGATGAGAGCGAGCGAACCTGGACGAGATTTTTCATTGAGAGGTTACGACTGCTGCAAAATAAAATCAGAGATTTGTTTTTGTTTTTTTTTTTTTTTTTTAATGTAGAAAACGTTATTTGTTTTTTTCAAAGATTGATTGATATGATATGATATGAGAATTTAATTTTCTCTCTTCGTTTTCACTTAACCAAATTTGTCTTTTTTTTATTAACTGAATTGTTTTAGACATTGGTAGCTATTAGTTGGGACAACTAACAAAAAAGTAGTCTTGTTCAATAAAAAGAAGAGCTTTGTTTTTTTTTTGTGTAGGCCATATTCACGATGAATTACATAACAAAACCGGGGGGCTACTATGTGCCCTTGAATTTGTCTTTCTCGAATCTCCACCAAGCTGATGACATGGGTGTGAGAGGTACAATCTCCCTTTCATACATGTTTGAGGAGGAGGATCTGTTGAAGGTTAGAAAGATGAAAACTTTGATACCCATCAAGTTGGCGGGTGGGAGGGATTCACCACGATACTCTATGCTCTCTCGGTACAAAAGAGGCATATAAAGTAAAGATCGTCACAACTATCATGGCAAATCATGATGTTCCGAGTAGGGAACTTGACCATACGAATTTATTGACGACCCCATCAACACCAATTTTATTCCTTCCGAGTCTCATCTTGTATATAGTTCCAGCCCACATAAATGACATCCGGACCTCGTGACTAAATCAATTGTCTTTCTTTAATAGTACTTTGGAACTTAACTGTTGATCTGATCTCCAATTGTCGGAAACAAAACTTGAATCATCGTTTTCTTCCAACAGTCTATTATTAGTCTATTAGAGCGATGTCTTTTTCAACATTGTATAATTTGTCTCTTAACTGATCAAGAGAGACGATCGCCGCTGGCTTTTATATATTCCAACAACACACATACACGAGCATCAGAGAAAAACGAAAACTTCAAGTCAATATATTTCATACGCGCGATTTACACAACGCACGTTATCTTTTTTTTACATGACCTTTTCTTCTCTTTTTTTTTCCTTCTTCTGTTTATTACTTCTATGACCTGATTTTTTACCTTTTAGTGTTGACTTATCGTAAAATAAACAGAAAACGTCTATTTACACAAAAACAACTAATAAATTAGTAGTTTTTTTTTTTGTTGTCCTTTTTACATTTTGATTTTTGTCCATTGTAAAAATTCTCGAATAAAATAATTTCTTTTGAATAAAATAAAGAAAATTACTCCGTAAAAAGGAAATTTTTATTACACGTCAAAAAATAAATAAATAAAGGAAATTTATGTACGACGGAGATTGATAAATAAACGCAACGCAATCACCGATCTCGCTCTCTGTCTGTCTCTCTGTGTGTGTGTCTCTCTCTCTCTCTCTCTCCGTCTTTATTACTAGCAAAAAAAAAAAAAAAAAAAAAAAA
>NC_025688.1:28025328-28074051 GCF_000633955.1 Camelina sativa
TAAGTTATCGTTTTAGCAAAGCGTTATTGATGTTGCTTTTTTTTTTTTTTTTTACAGCTGTGGAATAAGTTCAGGGGAGAAGAAAAGGCTCCTGCTCATTTAGGCTCTAGCAGAGACTACAATGTTGACATGATGCCTAAGGTATATATATCATATTTTAGCTGCTTTCTAGCTTTATCCTCTCTTTGCTAGCCTTTTATAGTACTAATGATTTCGGATTACTTACTTATCTCTTATCTCTCAATGTTGCGGACCAGTTTATGATGGCAAATGGAAAGCTTGTTCGTGTACTTATTCATACGGATGTGACGAAGTACTTGTCCTTCAAAGCTGTTGATGGAAGCTATGTTTTTGTCAAAGGCAAGGTACAGTGAAGACTCATTCTCATTTGATCTTGTGACTCATTCTCTTCTTTCTTTCTTTGCCAATAGATTTCAAGAGTGCATCTTTCTTTCTCCCATTCTTTCTGTTGGTTAAAAGCTTTTCACCGAACATTCTAGCTGCAGATTTTTGCAGCTTAAGTAATTTGTTTTCTCTAGATACTTAACTGTTTATATCCTGCAGGTCCAAAAGGTGCCAGCAACTCCAATGGAGGCCCTCAAATCTCCTCTTATGGGTATTTTTGAGAAACGCCGAGCTGGAAAGTTTTTCAGCTATGTTCAGGATTACGACGAGAAGGACCCAAAAACACATAATGGAATGGATTTGAGAAGAGTTACAACGAAGGAGTTGATTGCGTAAGCTGATGTTCTTTTGTTTCATCATTATGGTGTTGTCAATATTTGATTTAGACTTTCTGCTGCTAACTATTAAGATTACATTTTGGCAGGACATTCGGTCTTGGTGAAGATACTATTGACTTTATTGGTCATGCAGTGGCACTTCACTGTAATGACAATCATCTCCACCAGCCTGCCTATGATACTGTTATGAGAATGAAGGTGAATTGCTCTTGTGGGACTTTAAACTATGGCTCCCCTTGTTTTAGCATTCTTGCATTTATCTCTGAGTTAAGCATTTTTGACACTGTTGCTTGAAATGTTTTATCAGCTCTATGCGGAATCCCTTGCACGTTTCCAAGGAGGTTCACCATATATCTATCCTCTCTATGGGTTGGGAGAATTGCCTCAGGTTTTTCTTTATCTTTATATACATGCTTTATGTGGTTGGTGCACCTATTCTGATGATTTGGATGAGATTTTCTTGAATCTCGTTGATTTTATTTCTTCTCTTCCTTGGTTCAGGCATTTGCACGGCTTAGTGCTGTCTATGGTGGGACATATATGTTGAACAAACCTGAGTGTAAGGTATGTCTTTGGCTTCCTTATCTCTGCAGCTGTTTGCTTCAGTCGTTCAGCAACTGATGTTGCTTCTATAACAGGTAGAGTTCGATGAGGAGGGTAAGGTTACTGGTGTTACATCTGAGGGAGAGACTGCCAAATGCAAGAAAGTTGTCTGCGATCCATCTTACCTGCCCAACAAGGTAATGACTGCGACCACAAGCTACACTGTCATTTTGGTTTGTCTGATGTTCTCCATTCGAGCAGGAAGTTCTCCTTAAATTTTTTTTTGGTTGGATGCATATAGTTCCCATCTGTGTTTTCTGGTTTGTTGATATGTGTGCCTGTTAGGCATTTTAATATCTTCCACTTTTCCTGATTATGTATGTTAACATAATATTGATATGTTTCATAATCCAATTAAAACAGGTCAGGAAGATTGGAAGGGTTGCTCGGGCAATTGCTATTATGAGCCACCCTATTCCAAACACCAATGATTCTCATTCAGTGCAAGTCATCCTACCCCAAAAACAATTGGGCCGCAAATCAGACATGTGAGTTCTCTTATCAATGCTTTGGTTCCGCTTATAGAAGTAAATGAGCTTGAATGACTTGAAGGAACAGAAACTTCGGTTTGCATAGATTTGTTCTCTGTGATAGCTAAGCTTTGTCTGAATTATGCTCTTGAGCTTGCTGAGATTCCTTTCTTCATTCAAAACTGTAGCTGAGAGGTGAAATTTAGATGGATTTCTCTTTAGACGAATGTTGGCAAGAGACTCTGCTCAACTCTATATTTTCTTGATTACAGCACATTTTCACACACTATAAAACCTTGCATTTATGCATACATTGAGTCTATTGGTATGTTTGTTTCTCGGCTCATGATTACATCTTTATTGTAACTGACAGGTATGTCTTCTGTTGTTCGTATTCACACAACGTTGCTCCCAAGGGAAAATTCATAGCATTTGTGTCGACAGACGCTGAAACTGATAACCCTCAAACCGAGCTCAAGCCTGGAATCGACCTTCTGGGTCCTGTTGATGAGCTGTTCTTCGACATCTATGATAGATATGAGCCTGTCAACGAACCCACTTTGGACAACTGCTTCATATCAACGGTTAGTGTAGTATTCCCTTCCTTTTTTATGTGAGCATCCTAAAGTTGGCTGGTTTCTAATAACCTTTTGGTCATGTGCTTAACAGAGTTATGATGCTACAACACACTTTGACACGACTGTTGTTGATGTGTTGAACATGTATAAATTGATCACCGGAAAGGTAATGTTCCAGAATCACAAAAATATTAATGAACCACGGCATCTTCTGCGATTGGGATGTGATCTTTTGTTTTTGTGTTGCAGGAATTGGATCTAAGTGTGGATCTTAACGCAGCTAGTGCTGCAGAGGAATGATGGAAACAAATTTGCAAACTCTGTCTCTCTCTGTACTATCACCAAATGATGTATTACCGGTTCTCTTTCCCCCCTCTTTGTGTTGTCTGTTAGATACAGATCTCATCGTTATCACCAGTTTCCCTTTATCCTTTTTCATAAACAAAATGTTAAAACCAAAAATGTTGGATTTTGTGGTTCCTGTTTGGAGTGACATACTTATCAGAATGCTCTTTCAAGCTAGTGGAATCCTCTTTTACTTATTTCTTTTGGATGCCTTCGTGTGTATACATCAATTCAGTTGGGCCATCTAACTAAAGAAAATATAATTTGTTCGCATGCAATCTATAGTTTAAAAACCATGAAATAAAATGTTATTTTGTTCTGAAAACCTAGCTATATAGCATTTCTTTTAGATGTTTGATCATCAAGTTGGAGGTTGTAAAGAAGAGTCGATGTCACATTTGTAGAGAAGGATCTTTTTATAAATGATACTGAAGGAACCTTAAAGATTTTTCAAAAACAAAGACTTGTTTAGAAAGCACATCGTTCTTTTGTTTGATCAATTGACAAAAGAGATTCAGCATCTTTGCTGTATATATTTCTTACAACACTGTTAAATCAGTTTTATATAAAACAAAGTCTCACGAAGTATTTTTGTCTGGTGGAAGCTTTTGTTAATCTTTCTCAACAATCTCTGATGTTTTCCCAAGGTGCTGATTTTGTTGAGAAGAGCCTTTTCCTAGCAACGACTGCAACTGAACAGACCGAGGTGAAGGAGTAGCTGCAAGAGGGTTTGGACTGCTACCTGCGTGAGTTGTACCTTTCTTCACTTCCTTTCTAGCCGTTTTTGCCCATCCAACAAGTTGTTGCTGTGTCTGCTCGTTGAATATTGCACCTTTGTATGAACTTCCCATCTTTTCACCAAAAGAAGAAGGTGTGGTTTTGAGTTTGTGTCTTTGTCTAGTTGATATCAGAACACAAAGGAGATGTAAAATTCATACCTGAGTGACAAGTGCATAGAGCGGTAAGGTACTATAACTGCAGAGAAGCTGAACCAATGCCCTGAAAAACAGAGTCAAAAGATTCTACATTTCAAGATCAAGAAAGTTTTAAGGAGATATATTTCAATAATGGCTACTATTACCCGATGATGAGTCTTGGAATTATGAACTTGACATGTCCCATGATGCAAGAATCCCAACCATATTGAAACTGTTGTTACAATTTCCAGCGTTTAAATCCTATGTTGATATCTTCTAGAATATATGGTTTAGACTGATTTATGGTACAAAAGCACTTACGAGGATAAAGAAGAAGTAGGCTAATTCAAAGGAGTTCTGGAAAAGAATGAAATGGATCAAGAAGAGAATTAGCCGGGGACTTTGAAACCAGAATAAATCATCTGATGGTCGGACAACCAAATCTCCTTCCACAGCAATGTGTTTCTCTGCAACGTCATGAGCCAAATCTGTGATGATATGCTCCAACTTCGTCCCCACGGCAAGCAAAAGCTGAGGGGAAAACAAGTTTAGGGTCAAGATGGGTTTGAAGAATATTAGACATGGTGGAACGGTTTCGGGGACTTACAATCAATGGAATAAAAGCTATCCAGAAGTAAACATGCCATGCTGCAAGAAGGATGGAGTCGATGATCATTACACCGAAAAAAGAAAGAAGGAAAACTTAGTTTGGATCGAAGTTAAAAGAAGTCATCTCACCAGCAATGTTTAGAAGCAAGAATAAAACCACGAATACCCAAAGGTACCAACTGCGAGTTTGATATATACATTAGAACAGAATCAAGAATACCTTTTCGAGTCAAGTATGTTTTTTTTATAAAATCTTGGAATCTTTTACCTGATACCGACAACTTTCTTGAAATCGGAATTAAGGGCACGCATTAAATACTTATGGAAATTGAATTTTGGGTTGGTCTTGCAATGAGTCTAATAGGAAAGAAGAAAAAAGAAGAAGTTGTTTTTATTTTTCTGTAGATAGAAACTCGATTCTAAGGACGAATCAATATACGAGATACATATATACCGTGACAAATCCTAGCCTCATCGTGATGTAATCCGATTTATTGACTGACGCAAGAAACTGTTTCATAAATGATTGCTGCATGGGACAAGAACACACTCAAAAACTCAAAACTTTTGCATGCGATCATGTCTTGAGGATTAAGATACCTTCGGAGAAAAAAGAAAAGAAAAAAAAAACTCACCACCCATCCAAAGCAAGCATCAGCTTTTCCAACCCCAAGAAATCGTGTCCTGATGAATTCGTGTTCCTGAACGTGTGTAAATTTCTTCTGGATCACTGTGTAAGATATATATGTGTATAAAAAGGGTTAATGTTAAAAATTATTATAATTATGCTCAAAATGAAAATTTCTTAAGACCCTGAAAAAAAACCATTCTACTAAGTAAAAATATGTCTTTATTTTTCCAAGTTTCTTTTATACCGTGGTCTGTGTTGTGGTCCTTCTCTGATACTTGATCCTCCCATTTTTTCCATTGCATTATCTATGCCAATAACATTATGTTATAATCATTAGACAGTATTAACAATATCTTAATTAGGCTATATAAACGATATAAGTAAGCAATTGCATCTTGTAGTGTGAGCTTTGGTTTTAGAGTTTAGGATTTGTACGTTCAGTGTGATATTCATTAGTGAATGAAGATATATAGACAAAAGTATCAATACTGTTGAAGTAAGGTACGTAATTAAGTAAATATATACCTTCATGGTACCAAAAAGAATGGTCAAGAGGCAGAAAATAATGTGGGAAACAGCTAATACGAAGATGAATATATGAAGCTCGTGGAGAGCTGATAACGACATTAACGGCACCTTCCCCTTAATTTTAAAACAAAAATCTGTTATATTATAGACGATCTATGTCAGTTCTATGCACGTCTTCAAATCCAATCAGTTGATAATGTAACAAATGCTGAAATCGTGTAAGACAAATAAAAATACAAAAAGAGATAAATCTTGGGTTTGACCCCAAAACAAAATAAAATGAGAAAGGGTCGGTAAAAGAGGGTAAATACCTTTTGGGAGCAGTAGTCGCCGGCAGCTGAATCTCCGGCGAGGAGATGACGGCCGGTGAAGCTGAACTGGAAATGGGAGGAGTCTTTGAGGGACTTATCATCCTTTGGTTTTTCACAAGGGAGGAACTTTTCACTTAGGTCCTTTGATATGCAAATTTTTGCTATTTTAGACTGGCTTACTGATAGTAGCAACGATATGAACCCTAGTAACATAAGCTCTGTTGCCGATTCAAGATTTTTGTAAGAATCTTGTTAGAACGATGATGAAAAACTTCGTATTAAATAAACGGAGGTTGAGGTTGCACTTTTCAGAACAAATGAGCTAATAATTAATTATAATCTAGGAAATTATATAAATGTTGGGCTAAAACATGATGTCACCTTCTTTGATCTTTTGTAATGCCCCAAAAAGCTGTTTCTGATCCTTCTTCCGAAATTGCTATATTCCACATGTAATCATTTAGTCGACAACAAATATTTATATATAGAAACAAACACATATATAGAGATGTATGTGTGTATAGATATAACCTTTCCGGCACGATGGAGGAGACGCTCAACGGCGAAAGAGATGGAGACGATGACGGAGCAGACGAGAGCAACCACCCATGTTGGCGTGAACTCTAAGGTCGTTCCTCCTCCGGCCATTATAGCTCCGGTGATTCTTGATTTTCTTGATCCATCATGTAGTGCATTATATAATGAGAGTTGATTAGCTTAGTTGACCAAGTCTTTATATTTCGAATTTCAAAATGGACCATCTTATTCCTTAGAACGTGTCTTTTATACTATATTTTAAAAAGGTTCACATTCGGTAGGTGATATTCATTTTTATGGTTTTTTCTTTCTTTTTTATAAAGTGTAGGCTGTTGTATTCATATACAATCATATATTGATACATTGTATATACGGTGTAATGTAATGTATGAGGTGTCAGTGTGTGTATGTCCTCTATGTTTGAATTTTTCTGACTATACTAACAGTTAATATCATAGAGATGAGTATTGCATATAATGATAAATAATTATAAGAGTTAGCTGAGGTCTAACCCCAATTTTTAATTTGGCTTTGTCAAAGAGGTCTAAACCGCATTTTCCTAAGGACAATTCTTTAAATTAGAGATAGAAGATCAAACGCCAAATAGATTAAAACGTCTCCCTATCGATTCATCAAACTTCACATACCATACATTTAACCGACTTTAACCAAACGACCGATGAACCAATTGACCGGTCAATCGATAGCAACATCAACATGTATTTTATAATTCGGTCGGCTGTATCAAATTGTCCAATTATTATTTTAAATCATCGGGCCAATTCAACCAGCCCACTTTAGCTAAATTGGCCTCCTATATAAGTAAGTAAGGCCCGTTAAAAAAATTGAAAAATTAGGGTTACGAAGTAAAAACCCTAAACCCATTTTTTCGACTTGTTTGTTTTGTTCTTCACCTTCAGCGCCGCACACTATCTCTCTCTCTTTCCCTCAGACTTCCTCTTCATCTCAAGTAAGCTTCTTTCTTTGATCTTCCTCGTTTCGTTTCGTTTCGTTTCTAATTGTAAGTCTTCTTTGGTTCATTATACATTTCTTTGTTCTGATGTTTGTGAGATCGTGTTAAACCCAATCGTTTCCCAGTTCTATTGTAGTTTGTAGAAATATAACTTTGATTTGTCGATGAAATCTAACCTGTTGTATGATATCGTTGAGGTTCATGATCCTCTCTTCCGTTGGTTTTCAATCATTTTCATAGATGTTCCTGCCTTGCTTCGATTTCTACCCTTTAATAGTTGTATTGCTCAAAGGTGTCATTTTTATTTATTGTGTTGATTAGATTTATAGCTTTTAATTGGCTCTGTTTTATGTAGGAGAAATGGCTGAATCCAAGGTAGTGGTTCCAGAGTCTGTCTTGAAGAAGATCAAGAGGCAAGAGGAATGGGCATTGGCCAAGAAGGAGGAAACTGTTGCTGCCAAGAAGAAGAGTGTTGAGACCCGTAAGCTTATCTTCAAGAGAGCTGAGCAGTATGCCAAAGAGTACGCTGAGAAGGTAAAAAGAGACATGCTTTTGTTGGTTTTGGAAGTAATTAAGATGACTGTTCTGTTGATGTTTGTTCTAATGTTGTATTCTTTGTTTTAGGATAATGAGTTGATCCGATTGAAGAGAGAGGCTAAGTTGAAAGGAGGGTTCTATGTCGACCCAGAGGCTAAGTTGCTCTTTATCATTCGTATCCGTGGGTATGTGTTTTATTATCATGTTCACAGTCACATACATACTGCCAACAGATTCTGTTGTTTCATGTACATGGTTGTTTGTCTTTTTTGCAGTATCAATGCCATTGACCCAAAAACCAAGAAAATTCTGCAGCTCCTGCGTTTGAGACAGGTAGGTTTCACAGATTGTTATGTTCATATAGTCCCATACCTTTTGTTAGTCTGATAGATCTAGCAGTCTTATGTTTAACTAGCATGTTAGAGTTTTCGGTTGATCATCTCTTTTAGGAGAGAGTAGATAGATAAACACTTACCTTATCAGGAAGTTTACATGTGTTATACATTTGTGCAGATCTTCAATGGTGTGTTCCTTAAGGTGAACAAGGCAACAGTCAACATGTTGCGCCGAGTTGAACCTTACGTGACTTACGGGTATGTAATCTGACTCTTTATATATATATGGCAACCATGAGAAGATGCTGCTCTAAACGAATGATATATCTCTGATGCAGATACCCAAACTTGAAGAGTGTTAAGGAACTGATCTACAAAAGGGGATATGGAAAGCTGAACCACCAGAGGATAGCACTTACCGACAACTCGATAGTGGATCAAGCTTTAGGAAAGCATGGTATCATCTGTGTGGAGGATCTGATCCATGAGATCATGACTGTTGGACCTCACTTCAAGGAAGCCAACAACTTCCTCTGGCCATTCCAATTGAAGGCACCACTCGGTGGCCTCAAGAAGAAGAGAAACCACTACGTCGAAGGTGGTGATGCTGGAAACCGTGAGAATTTCATCAACGAGCTTGTCAGGAGAATGAACTAATGAAAGCAGCTTCCTTCTTTTATCTTTTTACCTATTCCATAGATTTTGGGATCTGAGTTTTTGTTTTGTTCCAGTTATCAGAGACTAGTTATATTTTATCGGAGATAGTATTCATTTTCGTTTGCTATCTGTGGCCTTTTTTACTTTGTGTTCTTCTCAGCAAATTGAATTTTTGGCTTTAAGTTTACGGGACTGGACTTGTTGATTAAATAAATTCCGCTCGAGCAGAGAATCATGGATAGAAGTTGTTGCCCATTGTTTTGCATTAGTTCCACTATAACGTTCATGGAAGAAATATGCTAACTACACAACCCAAACCCTTAGTATCACACTTGCAAGTCAGGCCTACTTTATTGCATTGGCTTAACTCATAGAATAATGCGACTGTAAAATGAATTTTACATCTAATTGCCAACTCGTTCTAGTATTGTAATTAGAAGAAGCAAGCAAAATGTAGTTCTTAGTGCTATTAAAAATTTACTCTTATATTACATGATATGGTCTTCTAGAAGAAAAGAAAGTGAAACACTTTAGTAACCGTAAAGAAGACAAAAGCTAGCAAGAGAGGTCTAGACGATAAGTGCTTGCCAGTTTCGGCCCACTCGTCTCCTTCCCCATAAAGGTGACAACTCCCCCCCAAAAGGGAAAAATATCAATGCTCTTCTAGAACCCTTATCCCTATTATTCTTCTTTTTGATTTTACTCTATTATTAATTTTATATAGCTTTTTGGTTTCACTTTCAGAATAATTAGAAACCACTTCATGGTTGTCGTAAATCAATCAACCTTCGTTGAAAAGAAAGAACACGACCTCTTTAGTTTCGTGTTGATTTAATGATTTCGAATTCTTTTCTCTATAGTACCATCCATCATCCGTTTAAGGAAAGTAAAACATAATTAACGACATTTTAGTTGTTTTGTCTTTGTCGAGACAAAAAGTCTCCCTAGTTAACTTGTAGGGTTATAAGCGAAACAAAACAATCTACTATTCAAAGAAAATATACGTTATTAATTACCAATGGTTTTACCTTGAGTTCACTAGACAATAATTTTTTTTTTAATTACACAATAATTCGTGATGAATAAAAAGTTACGAAAGCTGATAAAGAGAAAATACATAATTAAGTAGAGTAGAGAGAGTGATAACAAGAGAAAGGACAGTTGACATAACAAGAAAAGACAATGCGATAGAGGGCACTGGACCAGCCTCTATTCATGTCCGACGACCGCATTATTACTATGTTATTTTTTCCGTATTCATCATCCACTACTTTAATTTTATTCTTTTTAGCTATGTTCATATCGCTTACATCCAAATTAAGCATGTTTTTATAAATTTAAACTGACCTATGACGAAAATATATCAATTTAAACCAATTTATAACAAAACATTGCTTGAATCTGGGGGATGCCAAAACGCCATGAAATAATTTTTGACCACTTGATCGCAGTTCCTAGTAGTTCAAGACTTGTATATTAACATTTAAATTAGCTTTGAACTCGTTTAAACCAGCTACCATTTAAGGTTTATGAATTTAAATGAGTTTGACAAAAAAAAAATTGTTTATATTCTTAATTTTTTTCTAATTGTTCTAAACAAATTAGATTCATAATCTTTTCGAGATAAAAAACCAAAACATAATAATTTGTATCATCTCCGGTATTGGTATTCTTTTGTTTCTTTGTAAGATTCTCTTCTTTTATTTTGGTAAAGATTCTTTGTGGATATATCTAGTCTCTCTGTATATGTACGTGTGTGTAGCGTGCGTATGGTTGTGTAAATAGATTTTTGGATGTCAACAATAAAACTAAAATCCGGTCATAATTTGTGAGCAATTTCATCTTAAAAAATCAATTACTAAAAATGATCCATGATGAGTGACTTAGCATGAGAGCTTAATTAAACACTTTTTACATAAACAAAAGATTTGCAACTCCGCGAGATCACATACCTTTGCGTCGGTGCAACGCAAAAATCTACGTGGTCAGCGTATTAATAATATTTTCTTCGGAAGAATCAAAAGCCAATGTATGAGGACTTCTAGAAGGCTATAAAGGAGAAAACCCTTTGTAATCGGTCAATAAATATTCATTCATATATGTAACTACTGGCTAACTGCCCTCACAAATTAAAAAACACATGCATGATGTTATTATATATAGATATGTATATATATATATATATATATATTAAAACTTCAACAATTATGCACAATAATTTCGGAAAAAAGAAGAAGAAAAGAATCTATATATGTGCACCTATTCGTGAAATAATTTTGTTTGATAGTGCGTGCACAATGCCAATTTGAAATGAATATTTCTATTTTAAAATTCCAAAATATTTAACCTTTTTAGTTTAATTTGAACTTCAATAGATACGTTTACACATCGGTTGAGGATGCGTCAGTGAATACGACTCATTCCTTATGACACAAGACAGCACCTTACTATTATTTGTCTAAAGCTTCTAGAAGCTTTGCTCATTTTCTTTTCCCTTAAAAAAGAAGCAAAATAAAAAGAAAAGGAAGGATAATGGTACATACAACAAAGCTAAACTGGTCTTCTTCTTCATGAACTTTATTTATATCAATTATCAGGAGACAATAGGTTATTTAGATTCGATCTCAAAAGCAAATTCTTTTTAAAGGAAGTCACGTCAAACAGAAAGGGAAAATAGTAAATTAGTACATACAGTTGATAAGCTAATTAAAAATAAAAATATATTAGTTCAATTCAAAGAACTTTTTATAGCTTTAGTGTGTGCGGTGAAAGCGTAAACCAAATGCTTAATTAAATTATACTATATACTTACCTAACCTTCACTTAAACCTATATAGTGTATGTTTCTTTTTCTCTTAAAATTTCAACAGAAGCTATTTCTTCTTTCTCGAACTTGACCAAAATATGTTGATGCGATCTAGGAAAACACAAAAATAATATTCACAACCACAACAAAAAATAGTAATATACAAGATTTTTTTATGTGGAGTACATGAGTCGCGATCCACTGGTTTTAGTAGATCTTTTTTTTTTTTTAGTAGATCTTGTTTTTGTCCTTATGAAAAAAGCTTCTAGAAGCTTTCTACTTTATCTTTATAAAAAAGTTTGATTTTAACAAAAAGAGCACACACCGTACGTCTGTCTGGATGAAGTAAACCTGATGTGTTGTAGTTTCCCACTTGTTTTTACATATGGGAATCGCATCAAAAGTAACCCAATTGTTGCCTGTTGGGTGAAATCGAAATTGGTCATGATTTTTTTTGAGAAAGAAAGATTCTGATTAGTTAAGAAATAAATCTTTAGGTGCGTTTGCGTTTTGCTACATAATTTTTTTTTCTCTTTATTCTTTTACGCGGCTAAATAAGTAAAAAAAGTTCAAAAAATTTAAACGAACCGTCGCGTTGTTACAACTGCAAACTTATCTTGCTCCTCCCTATTTAAAGGCTCTGCCACCTCCGTGTGTAACTTCACACTCACTCAATACCAAAATCTCACTTTTCTTCTTCTCCACAAAAAACACACACTTTGCTCAGTTTAAACCCTCTATATATTTTAAGAAGCTTTCTTTGTTGTTGTTTTTTTTTTTTTGTTATTTTTGGTTCGAGCTCAATCGATGATGATTAGGGAAGTGTCTAAAAAGAAAGCTGGAGATGTCCACAAATGTCACG
The DNA here is from genome assembly GCF_000633955.1 of Camelina sativa. NCBI lineage: Eukaryota > Viridiplantae > Streptophyta > Magnoliopsida > Brassicales > Brassicaceae > Camelina > Camelina sativa. The sequence continues at coordinate 28,037,771 of NC_025688.1, forward strand.
ATTTGATCCCCGGTTTACCGTCCGAGTTAGCTATTGAGTGTTTGATCAGAGTTCCGTACCAATTCCAACCCGCCATGAAATCCGTTTGCCGTTCTTGGCGAACCTTGATCTCCTCCTCCGACTCTTCTTCCTTCATCCAAGAGCGGCGTAGATGCGGCAAAGCAGAGCTTCTTCTCTGCCTCGTTCAACCGCTCACACCGCCAATTCCAGCGTCTAAACCGGTTGAGGAGACATTAACCGTTGTGGTGAAGAACGAGGATAATAAATCGCAGCCGCGCGTTTTCTGCACGCCGCGTTTTGGGTTAAGCGTTTACAACACCGCGATGTCCACGTGGCACCGCGTCGCGTTTCCAAATGAGGAGCAGGTTCCGCTTTTCTGCGAGTGCGTCGTGCTTCAGGACGCCGGGAAGGTTCTACTCATCGGAGGTTGGGATCCGGAGACGTTACAGCCAACGAGAGACGTTTACGTTCTCGAATTCGCCGGAAGGAGGTGGAGACGAGGTGCGCCGATGAACGAATCGAGGTCGTTCTTCGCCTGCGCTTCCGTCGGATCGACGAAAGTATACGTCGCCGGAGGTCACGACGATCAGAAAAACGCTTTACGCTCGGCGGAGGTGTACGACGTTGAGAAAGACGAGTGGTCTACGATTCCTCCGATGACGGAAGGAAGAGACGAATGTCAAGGATTCGCCATTGGATTAACGGATCAAAGGTTTTGCGTATTGAGCGGTTATGGAACTGAATCTCAAGGAAGATTCCGATCCGACGGAGAGATTTACGATCCAGCTACGAATTCGTGGTCCAAAATCGAAAACATCTGGCGGTTTCCGGACACTAGCCCGAGAGGTCGCACCGCCGGAGACTTTAGAAGGCTATGGTGCTTCACTGACGACACTGAGTTGTTGTTACAATGGGATGATTTGAGAAATGTTTCGAAACTGGATCTTGAGACTATACAGCTTCCGGTGAAGACGGGAAGTTCAGTTTTCGCCGGAAGATTAGGGAGTGAAGCTTTGGTCATGATTGGTGGAAGAAAAGAGGGTGAAGAAGGTGAAGTGATGATGAAGATGAAGATGACGAAGGGGAAGAAGATAGGAGAATGGAGTGATGTACAAATAATACCTTCAGCTTTCTCTACTCTTCCGTTTTCACATGCTTCAATCTATGTTTGAAATATCTTAAAAAGGATTTTATAGTACAACATTGGTGGTTTTGATTCTAATGTAATTTACAAAACACCAACAACGAAAAAAGAATTGTCGCTTTGAGATTTTGTTAAAATGTTTTGATGATGATGATGATGATGATGATCAGAGCAATTGCCAGTCATCTTCATGTCCTTCTTCCTCGATGTTGTCCTCCTCTGAAAACCCGTAGTTGTTTTGGTTTATCAAACTGTGGGTTTGAGTTACAGTGAACAATGGAGCACCCTTTGATTCCTCGGCTAGTTTTGATGCTCGGAGACATAAGTCGTTAAAATCATCTGTTGAAGATTATGGAAGTTTTATTTATCAAAGGTTAGGATACTACCAGGTTTTTTAAACTTTGGGGTTTCGGAGAATGTGGTAATAACACAGTACCTTTGTCGCGGCAATAGAATCCGAGAGCTAGAGATGGGTCTAGTGATTCCAACGGAACATAACGAAGAACTCTGATGCAGATTCAAGATAATATTAAGAACCAAGATACAAACTGAACCAGGCAAAGATCGATTGAAATATTATGATGATTAGATAAAACTCACTTGCAATGATAGGAGGATGTGTCAACATCTGGAGATTCTTTGCTCACTGTGACCACCTAAAAACCATTCATTAAATGATAAGTATCAGTAAGTGAAACCATAATGCGAAATTCCATTTACATAAAGGTGATTAATATCAGGATCTTATGGCAACTAATCCGATTTAGGCACACAACTATACCTGTTGAACTTCGTGTGGATCAAGGTAGAAACCTTTGTCTTCTTGAACGCCAATTATGTACGTCGACGCACCTGGTTTGCCACCCAAAATGCCCACGCTCTGAGGGAAAGCGAATGTGGCAATTAGAGATGGAATGTACCTGACACCAGAATTTAGCAATGTGTCACAAAGACCAAACACAAATACAAGCACAGACCATAAAAGAAAACAATCAACTTCAAAATTGCAACCTGGGATTCACTTTGTCAAGCCCAAGAACCAGTGGAACCAAAAGGAGAATCGGTGTCCACTCAAGCTGTCCTTTCGAGAATTCTCGACAAGATTTGGTGGCATCTTCTATACAGAGTATTGGAGCCCCACCTCTCTCTCCATCTTCGCTGCCAGAAACGATATGAACAGCCATGGGAAGCGTCTCGGTTTTAGAATCAGTCTGTTTTCTCTTCTTGCACGCTAATGATTCCCACGATCGACAAATGGCATATGGTCCTATCCATGACCCAGCAGCGAGACCATATGACTCTCCAGCTATAATAAGGTTGTGGATGGAGAAAGCTGAAGTCTCGGAATCACCAAAAGGTTCCAAAGTCTCTAAGTATTCTTGTTCAGGCAGCTGCATTTTCAAATTAAACAAGCCTAAGGTTTCCACTTTTTTGATGTAAGAATGGACTAGAATCAATTTGTTTAACCAGGTTTTAGTTCACAGTGTTGCATATTCAGTGTTACATTGAGCTTACCTCAGAATTCCAGGTCCAAGACCTCCCCAGCCTATGGAATAGCAATGCCTGCAAATATTTGGCTTGTCAAAATATGTTATAAACTTCACCGCTTAATGCCAAGAGCAATACTCTTCCACATACCTGAGCAAAAAGCATTTGGCTGCTCCGAATCATGCAACCCCAGTTCACATCGCTGGTATATGTTGTGTCTCTGAATGGTTCAAAACCTGTCAAAAAAATAAATGGGTGAATATTATGCAAAAACTTAATTTTGGCTTAATTTTGTAGTTGAGAGTTAACAAACCTTTACGATACGTAATCAGAATTTTGGATGAAAAATCTTGATGAAATGCAGCCAATACACTGCCAGCATCGGTATCCCCAGAGGCATCATCCTCGGATATCTTATAACAGACACCCAAGAGCCATATGTCACTTGTTGTGCTGGGAAGACCAGTCCTATTAGGCCCTAAAACACGCTCCTGGAATCTCCTGATTGCGCCAGTTGCCATAAAAGCTCTTTTTACAAATGCTGCTGTCCAACCATTACGAGTGGTGCAATCTTGCTTATTATGCCCAGAAGTCGAAGAAGAATCCCTATACGGTTGAGAAACTGAGGAAGAAGGCGTAAAGACGTTTGACCAAAAGGTAAACTTGGACTTAATATCACTAGGTCCTGAATCTGAAACTAGAGGGGACTTATGATGCGTATCACTCTTGCTTGATGAAGAAGAAGAACAGTGTTGAGGAACAAATCTATCACATAAAGCCTTCATTACCTAGACATGAAGCACCAATTGCAACGTGTCCGTCTCATAGAAATCAACCTAAATCCTGAGAACCTAATTTCTGAAATTATAAGCATAACAGTCACCAAATTAACATAGAACATACTTGAAGTAAGAAGAAACCAAGATTAACTAAAGAAGAAACATGTACAACAAACAGCAAACAGTAGACAAAATTGTGTGTGTGTGACATTAAGGTTCCAGAGAAGTTTAACAAGTCTGAATTACAAAAGGGTCAATCACAAACTACAGTTTTGTGAAAGTTAAATACTCTAGATCAGCGTAGCACCACACTGTTAAACCTAGAGCTACGCATCATGAAGGCACAGCACAACAGCCCTCGTTATAATAAGCTTCAAAGACTAAATTACTAAGCGTTATATAGCAAAATCAGGCACAAAGACTACATTTCTCGCATGATATAAAAGTCACGATTTTTTTAGATAAACTTACTGAAAGCATTCGGATTCAACATGCATATCCTCCAAATTGAAGAAACTATCAGCAAGATTACAAAAGACAAAATCAAGAAGCAGAGTATTAAGAGCTTTGAAGACCTTTCATTTCAACCCACGGATCTCAACGGTAATCCAAAATGATCAATTGATCAACACAACAATCAACTCAAAAGCTCCTCTACAGATTAATTAATAAAAAAAAACCTTAATCAATACAGTCATCCAATTAAAAAGGATCACCTGAGAGAGATATTGGTTTCACCAGACGACGGAGATGCTAAAACGCAAAGGGGGGGGGAGTAGAAGAAGAAAGAAGATCGATTTCGTGTTGTATCTTGCTCGCTTCAACGTCCCGTCGAAGATATACCTTACAGCAAAGAGCTTTTGGGACACAAACTCAATGGAGAATCTCTCTCTCTCTCTCTCTCTCTCCGAGACCTTGTTCAAATCAATCCTCCGATGTTGATAGCTTTTTTTAACTAATGACATCAATTAAAAACTTGAATCACATTAATCAGGGTTATATCATGATTACTTGTTTACACGTGGAAGATAAATTCGACTCTCCGATTTACTATTCTCTTTTAGATATAACGTTCCAATTAATATATAGTTTTGCGGTATAAAATGATACACAGATCACATTAGCACCGGATAATATTTATTTTCTCCAAATTCCTGATTCTTTGGGATCACAATTTTCATTGTATCTAAAATTAATACAATGTTGCTAACCATAAATGTGATTACGACTAAGGCTATTTATTAACATACACACGACATAAAAGCAACAATATTATTATTATTTTAATGTTATTAGGTTGGTGGGCTAGTCGAAATAATTTGGATCAGATACAAAAAAAGCCCATTATGAACCAGGCCTACATAGTATCTCGAGTGTAAACTACGATTTTATCCTCAGGAGAGTCACTATTGGGGCGTAATTATCAAAGCAAAAAAAAAAGAAAAAAAAAAAGAAGCAACTGCCGCTCATTCTTCAATCTCTGTTTTCTTACTGTCTCAGATCCGCCATTGAATGTTACTTCATCTTCATCTTCTTCTTCTTCTTCTTCTTCAACAATAATACTTAAAACGCAATTAGGGTTTCGATAACTTGAGTTTAGAAACAACAGCAGAAGGAGACTTGCTAGTTCTAAACTTCGTTCGCCTTAACTTCAACAAATTTGGTCTTACCTCTCAATAGGTCATAAAGTTCAAATTAGAGCTTTAGTCTTCCCCCCATCGATCCAGTGACCATGCCCGCTACCAAAAAGGTCTGTTTCCAATACTATCTCTCTGCTTCGTTAAAATTTTACTTCTTCATAATGTCTGAAATTTCCAATAATATATATATATATATATATATATATTATCTCAGATTTCGGACAGGAATCACTTAGGGAAAGTGTTCAACAAGCTATTGAATCAGATTGGAGATTCTCAAGAATTTGAGTTGCCAGATTGGTTGAACAAAGGGAAACCTACTCCTTACATCTTCATCAGGCGCAGTATCCTTTTTACTTTATCAACTATGTTTAGAAAATTTTACATATTTTTCACTTCATATATAATTTGTTTATATGCCTTAAGCTAGTTAAAGATATTTACTTGACGAAGAAAGTCAAAAAGAGAGTTGAAGATGATGGAATCTTCTGTTCTTGCTCCTCCTCTTCCCCTGGTTCTTCTTCTTCTTCAACTGTCTGTGGCAGTAACTGCCATTGTGGGTATGCCTCAGTTTTCCAATTCTACGTTTCTTCATCTATTGTTTCAGCATTTCATGTGTTTAGGATTTTTCTGTTTTATCTGATTGTGTTAGGATGCTATTCTCAACCTGTTCCTCAAGTTGCAAGTGTGGGAGTGAGTGTAACAATAAGCCATTCCAACAACGCCATGTCAAGAAGATGAAGTTAATTCAGGTAATTGTATCAATGGTTTTGCTCGGATTTAGTTGTTGTTGTTAGGGTTACTTGGTTTGTTATATGAGTTGTGTCTTGTAGACAGAAAAATGCGGATCAGGGATTGTTGCAGAAGAAGAAATCAAACCTGGAAAGTTTATCATTGAATATGTTGGAGAAGGTAGTTTGACTATTTGATGGTTTTGTCTCGCTGTTGAATTATATTACCAGTGTTGTTAAACTTGTTTGTTTTTTTGCTTCCGGAAATCTTTTGGTCAATGTAGTTATAGATGATAAGACTTGTGAAGAGAGACTTTGGAAGATGAAACACCGTGGCGAGACAAACTTTTACTTATGTGAGATTAACAGAGATATGGTGATTGATGCTACTCACAAGGGGAACAAATCTAGATATATCAATCATAGTTGCAACCCCAATACGCAGATGCAGAAATGGTTTGTTGTTATTAGTTGTCAATCCTTAGTGCTTGTTTTCTAGTTCAGTATAGTTGAGAGCAAAGTCATCCTATGGTTATCTTTTGCTTGCAATTAGGATTATAGACGGCGAGACAAGAATCGGCATTTTTGCTACGCGTGGCGTAAAGAAGGGAGAACATTTGACATATGATTATCAGTGAGATATTTTCCTCCCACTCAAGTTTGCTTTATAACATATATCTGGTTTCATAGCTTCTGCTTTCTCGTATCTATTGAGTTGTGACACTAAGAGATAGAGCAGGTTTGTTCAGTTTGGTGCAGATCAAGACTGTCATTGTGGAGCCGTAGGTTGCAGAATGAAGCTTGGGGTAAAACCTAGCAAACCTAAGGTAGCCTCGGATGAAGCTTTTCATCTAGTGGCACATGAAGTGGCCCAGACTCAGGCTCAGCCCAATGTATGTTCAAATTTATTTAAAATATAGATCTTGTCTTGGCCATTGCATAGTTTGTGAGATTCTGTGTGTTATGAAGTCTAGAGACTTACTTTTGTCCCATTTTTGGTTAGGTGCATCAAAATGGACATATACATGCAGGTAAGTATAGATTTTTTTCTGATGTACTTGCGAGTGGAGCTCATTGCCTTTTGGTTGTGTAAGAAAAGCAATTTTGGACCACGTTTTTTCAGGAAAATCATGGAACAATCTTAGTAAAGGGAAAATATGTTCTCGTAATTGCATTGGTGAAGTGATCAGGTTATCTCGCCCCATGAGTGATAGGTATTTTTATGTACTTTTGGACTCCTGGATTAGTATTATGGCTGATTCTATATTCTTCTTCAATGTGTTCATTTTTCTTTTTTGAGATTTTCAGGTGTTTTGGCCTGGTTAGACATTTTGATGTGTATTCAAGAAAGCACTCGGTATTACACTTAGCCGATTCCTTTGTTCACCTTCGAGAAATTGGCAAAATCATTCTCAGTTTAGACCTCAGCTAACATCTTTTAACTTGCCTCAGGTAATGTTCGAGGATGGTGTTACGGAGTTTATAGACATGTCGAGGGAAGATTGGGAGATTGTAACTGTCTAATATTGTTTTGAGGTAATTTAAACTCTTATTTGATTTCACTCTACGAATGAAAGAAACATTAGAACTAACAAATGCATAGATTATTAAATAACCCTTGCTGCTATGTTTCTGCAGAGTTGAGAAACCAATATGATCTAGCTATCTTGGTTTAACTGAAGTAATCAAAGAAACGGTCGTTCGGGATCATCAGCAGTGACATTGCTGTTGCATCTAAATTGGCTATATGTTGTACCATAATCTAATGTTTACAAAATATATATTTACTTGTAACCACATTTCTACTTTCTTTCTCATCCCTTTTGTCTCATGAGCATCTAATATGATGTCTTGCAAGAACTTTTTGGTTGTTGTATGAATAAGATATTATTTCCGGTAGTAGGTTTTGTAAGAACCGGTAATGCTATCATATCCGGTTTAGTTTTTTTTTTTGAATTTTCTATCCAAAGACCGGTTTGTTCTGTTTGCACGTGCTGATAAATAAGCTTCGTTCGTGCATCTTGTGTCGGTGTCGCCGACAAAAGCCAGTACTCGCAAAATCTGACCAGTTTTGTTTTCGCTATTTAGATTGCAATTGTTTTAAATGTAAAATGAGTTTGTGTGCTTACATAATAAAAAAAAATGTAGAAAAGTTACAAAAACATTTTACATTTGTTAATTTTGCAAAGATTAATGGTACACTGTAAAAAAAATAAACGGAAAGATTTTCTTATGTGAAACAAGTAATTGGATCAATGATATATTTTTGGTGGTAGGTGAGTGATGTGGGTGGGTGTATGGTTCTGGTTCACCAACTCAAAAAAAGCATATACAGTACATCACTGCAAGGGTTGGGGAATGATAGCGACAAGTTCTAACTGTGGTTGGTAAATCTTTTACTCATCAGTCATCACATTTCCTTTAAACAATTATGTAACTCATCTCGTTTAAATACCTTTTTGGAAAATATAGTTACATTGTCGAGTTACATAAAAATCATTTTTAAATATAATATGCATTAAAACTGGTTATATACATAGAAAAATAATTATAAAATTTTGTCTAAAAAATGAAATAAATTTAAGGAAGTGGACGGGTAAAGAGGTAAAGTCTAAAAAAAAACCCACCAAACTTTTTGGGATCTATCTCTCTGTTTAGTATTAGTATAAAACTATAAGAAGAGCCTCTGATGAAACAAACAAACTCGTCTTTTTAAAAATCTCTCTTACCACCGGAAAGATGAAGGTGATAGACAAGATCCAATCACTAGCCGACGAAGGCAAAACAGCTTTCTCCTTTGAGTTCTTCCCACCAAAGACAGAAGATGGAGTCGACAATCTCTTTGAGCGGATGGATCGAATGGTCGCTTATGGTCCAACGTTCTGCGATATCACTTGGGGAGCTGGTGGATCTACAGCAGATCTAACCCTTGACATCGCTTCGAGGATGCAGAACGTTGTTTGCGTTGAGAGTATGATGCATCTAACTTGCACTAACATGCCTGTTGAGAAGATTGATCATGCCCTTGAGACGATTAGATCTAATGGGATTCAGAATGTGCTTGCCCTTAGAGGTGATCCTCCTCATGGTCAGGATAAATTTGTTCAGGTTGAAGGTGGTTTCGGCTGTGCTTTGGATCTGGTTAATCATATTCGGACCAAGTATGGTGATTACTTTGGTATCACTGTTGCTGGTTATCCTGGTATTGAATTGTCTCTTTTTTAACAAAAATTTCGAATTTTGTCTTCTTCGTTTGTTGCTTAGAAAAAAAAAGGAATCCATTTTAACATTTTTTTGTGTGTTTGAAAATTTCAGAGGCTCATCCTGATGTTATTGGTGAGAATGGTCTTGCGTCTAATGAAGCTTATCAGAGTGATCTTGAGTATCTCAAGAAAAAGGTTTATTTTTTTGTTGTTGGTTTAATGCTTTCATCAATTTTTTTTTTTTTTGGTATGATTGTGTGTTTGAATTTGGGGTTCGTTTTTGGAACAGGTTGATGCTGGAGCAGATTTGATTGTTACTCAGCTTTTCTATGATACTGATATATTCCTGAAATTTGTGAGTGATTGTCGCCAAATTGGGATAAATTGTCCCATTGTTCCTGGAATTATGCCTATTAATAACTACAGAGGCTTCTTGCGTATGACTGGTTTCTGCAAGACTAAGGTATATAACCTTTCCTGATCTAAGGGTTTCTTACTTTTAGAGTAAACTTAAGACTTCATCTCTTAGCAATAAACACCAATTCCTGCAAATGGATAACCTTTTAAGGTGATGATATTGGTGTTGTGTTTTTTCATAAAGGTGTTTGTTTGCAAGCTTAGATATTTGGATTTAAAGAAAGTGTATTTAAAGGTTACTTAGTTTCGGAGAACAGTGTTGTCTTGAGTTTACATATGCTTTTGTTGATGGTGGTGACAGTCACATTATTAATGTAGATTTTAATGTTCCGTTTCATATTGTAGATACCAGTTGAGGTCATGGCTGCCTTGGAGCCTATCAAGGATAATGAAGAAGCTGTGAAAGCCTATGGTATTCACCTTGGAACTGAGATGTGTAAAAAGATGTTGGCTCATGGAATCAAGTCTCTTCATCTCTACACTCTGAACATGGAGAAGTCAGCTCTGGCAATATTGATGGTTGGTCTTCATTTTCTACTACCTTAAGCATCATATAGTTATTGGAGTTTCCTAACTTTCGTGGTGGTTTTGCAGAATCTTGGTATGATTGATGAGTCCAAAATTTCTCGCTCTTTACCATGGAGGCGCCCTGCAAATGTTTTCCGTACTAAAGAAGATGTGCGCCCCATTTTCTGGTAACCACACTTAGTTTCTGTTGTTCTCATTATGCCTCGCCACATATCTGAATCCCCAGAGAATATAAGACTTGAGCTTTCTTCTTATCTTTTAAAGGGCAAACCGTCCAAAGAGCTACATTTCCAGAACCAAGGGCTGGGAAGACTTCCCACAAGGTCGTTGGGGTGACTCACGTAGTGCTTCATATGGTGCACTCTCGGATCATCAGGTACTACATCATCTTTAATTGCATAACTCTCTTTCAGGATTTCATAGCAAATGGATTTCGAAAGGATTGGTCTTTATTGATTTGCTCTAGATTGTTGAATGTAACATCATCTTTTGAGCTTCTCTGCTGAAATAAATGCTTTTGTTGACAGTTCTCACGTCCACGAGCACGTGACAAGAAGCTTCAACAAGAATGGGCTGTCCCACTGAAAAGTGTTGAAGATATTCAGGAGGTAGAACATTTCTTTCACTACCACACATAAACTGCTGTTCCCCCACTTTCTCCTGTAAAAAAAAGGGCTGACACTTACAATTATCTTGCAAAAAACTGCCACATAACAGAAATTCAAGGAGCTCTGCCTTGGAAACCTAAAAAGCAGTCCCTGGTCTGAATTAGATGGACTCCAGCCAGAGACAAAGATAATAAACGAGCAACTGGTAAATATCAACTCCAAAGGCTTCTTGACCATCAATAGCCAGCCATCAGTCAATGCCGAGAGATCTGATTCCCCAACTGTTGGTGAGGAATCAGTCCCGTTCTGTTCTCATAGCAAATAGTGTTTCAGAGTTTTGATCCCAGATTCATGGATACTTGTGCTTGTGTTTGGTTTACAGGATGGGGAGGTCCTGTTGGATATGTATACCAAAAAGCTTATCTAGAGTTCTTCTGCTCAAAGGAGAAATTAGATGCAGTGGTGGAGAAATGCAAAGCTTTGCCATCGATTACTTTCATGGCCGTGAACAAAGGAGAAAACTGGGTATCCAACACCGCACAGTCTGATGTGAATGCAGTTACTTGGGGAGTTTTCCCGGCTAAGGAAATCATTCAACCAACCATTGTCGACCCCGCTAGCTTCAAAGTCTGGAAGGATGAAGCATTTGAGACTTGGTCTAGAAGCTGGGCTAACTTGTACCCTGAAGCCGACCCTTCCAGAAACTTGCTCGATGAGGTAAGCTCTGATCGGATTAGTTATTGCTCTTGACAATGGTTTATTTATAAAATGACTAATGGACATTTGATCCAAAATGCAGGTGAAGAACAGCTACTATTTGGTAAGCTTGGTGGAGAACGATTACATCAATGGTAACATATTCGCCGTCTTTGCTGATCTTTGAGAAAATCTTAGAAGAAACAATTACAGTATATCGTTTCCTACTGCTTTCCTGATTTGCTTTTGTAATTTCTCAAAAATATTGGGATTTTGGTTCTTACATCTTTTTACCACTACAGTATTGATTTGCCAATAATGTTATTGATTATAAGCATCTGTTTCACTACCTTAAAAGATCCAAAAACAAAACCAAAACACTGTAATGTTATTATGACTTTATAGACAGCAAAAGATGAAATAGGAATCTAGGAATAGGAATCTAGGCTTAAACTTTCCTCTTGTTCATATTAGTTGCAAAAGATATCTAGGAATATGAATCTTAGGCTACACATTGGTTTAATGATCATTGGTTGCTCACAATCGGGAGTTGTAGGAGTTTTAACAGTACTAGAGAACTAGACCAAGTTCTGATGGCTTCAGTGAACTTCCCAAACGGTAGTTATAGAGATAGTAGTGAAACAGTTCATTTCCTGGAGTAAACCTCAACTCTTTGAAGAAACTCTCATTGTGCATCACATCTGACACGTATAACAGATCAAAACCTTTTTGCTTAAAGATGATTAGTGCATCCTTCATCAGCTGGGGAAACGAGGTTACTGTCGCGACATTGTAGTAAGAATAAGCACATTCCAGTGTTGTGTATTTCTTGTTGCTGTTGATAGTTGCAGGGACACTGTAGAAGCTGCAGAAGTCAGTGACGTCATGAGTTTCAGGGCTTACAACTAAGTAACTGTAGATGACATTTTCCCGGGGGAGGAGCCAGTGCTTGACATCGTTTTCATCAAAGTCAGCCGCAACTCCAAACTGGCAAAGGTAGTTCCTGAGCAACTCTGTAACAGCTGGGACATCACGTCGTTCCATTTCCCTAAATCCAGGAGTGATTGGTGCATCTGGTAGCTTGTTAACTTTGATGGCCATGCTCATAGTCATTCTTCCACTAAGACTTTTTATCCCAACATAGATTATTCGGGTTCAATAATCTTCCCCAGTATCGGCAGGTGGTAAGTGGTCTAGAAAGTACAAGATATGAGGTATAAGTAGCTTGCCATATATTCTGCAAGTGAACCCTTCTAGTCACCTCCTTGATCATGACAGGAGCAAGTCCCTTAGACCTGAGCTTCTTGTGAACACACAAGAAAATGATCTTTGCCATTTTAATAACCTCATCACGCACCCTGATTCTTACTGGCACGCCACCGATGAAAGCAACTAGTTTCTTCGAGGTCTTGACGCGGACTCCAATGTGCCAGCTCTGGTAATAACCAGGTGGACACAATGCCCACCTTAGAAACTCTGTGGAGTAATCAGCCTTGAACGCTACTTCAGAATAGTTTTCTTTGAAAAAGTTGTAAACCTCTGAACACACATCATCAGAGTTCAAATCGGAGGTGGTCCATTCGAATTGACCAGGAAGGTTATACGGCTCTTGCTTGACCTTAGACACCAAAGTTGCGGGCTCTATTGGGCCTTCAGGCAAACTAGTGTCCTGGATATCCTTAAGCTGCGCAACAGGTTGAGTCTCCCAGAACTTATGGGTCTCTGAACACTGCTGTAGTAACCTTCCAACTATGGTTTGACCTAAAGTATCGTCCATGGGTAACTGAATTTGTAAGTTCTTGGCATCAGCACCTCCTAGAGTGTCCTTCACAGGATTCGGTTTTGGATATGACATTGTGATGTTTCGTCTGCCACAAAAAGTTTGATGGCTCAGTCATGATGAATACGCAGCGTATTAAGCTAGCAAGCAAAAACGCACTCTAGCAACAGCCATGGATCAAATTTTGAAAACGAATAAGAAAGCTACAGTATGAAGCACAAAATTAGTGAACCCTAGCTATCCCAAAATCTCCAGCAACAATAATACACAAATGCTTTTCGATTTTGCAAAATTGTAAACAAAATCGAGTATCGGGTCTATAGATAGAGTTAGAATAATCTGATACACAGCCAGGAATGAAACAAGGAAAATAACCTAGAAATCTGAGTCCAGCGAATAGTATCAACAGTGACAAATTGCTTACCAAAAGCTCCGGGTTGAAGTGCGAGAGCAAGAATCGGAAGTAGGTCACCGGAAAATAGTTGAGCTACGATCGGAGGATACTGAGAGCAAACATAAATTGGAAACTTCTGGAGAAACAGAGAGAGAGGGGCGAGTCCTGAAAGATGATGATGACTACTAGGACGACGCGGAAATGTTCAGACGATTTTGCCCCTAAGGTTCCGCCTTCAAAACTTACCGTCAGATTGAGGTGAGTCCACGTGTCATCATCTGCCTTTCAAACTTTTGGCGCCACAACTCCCTCCTCAAAAAGACCAAAAATATTCAATTGGTCAAAACCACAAACGGAGACCGTCCGTTATAATTGACGCTCTTTATTGGGCCCATTAGGCCCACTTAACTCCCACTAATTCTTTCTGAGAGTTATCACTTATCACTTATCACTTATCACTTGTCAGTATCACTATCAGTATAATTGAGTCATTCAAACTGACAAACTTGAAGACTAATGTATTTTTCAAAAAAAAAAAAGAAACATGAATGTTAAAATAACAAATAGGAAACTATGTAGATAAATTGATGAAGATTGCAGAGAAGGATTTGATAAGCTTTTATGATTAGAATCATATTTCAAAGAACATATAAATTTAGAGCACAAGAGACAAAGACTTACAATAAAAGGCTTGAAAAGTGTTTTAAAAAAAGTGACGGAAGAAAGCAAACTTATTATACTAATGACGTATACAAGAAAGAGTTGAATTCTCGATGTAGATGCTACATAGTTTGGTTCTCATCCTTAACTCAACAAGAACAATTAGAATGAAAACAAACCATTTGCCAGAAGCAAACTATGCCACCAAGTTCTGCAAAAATAAGCTATTTCAATAATCGTCTCCTTTGCAAATAACCTCTTTGCAAGTTGGCCGCAACAAGATTGTATGCTCAAACTGAGAAACATAGCTTCCTTTCACATCACAAACTGGAGGACATGGCTACAAATAGCCCAAAGAAACCAACTTTCATCAAAAAAAAATGTTCTTGAACAGAAGGATCAGAGGATATACATAGTCTTTAGGAGTTTACCTCAATTATGCCAGAATCACAAAGATTTTTTAATGCCATCAAGTATTTTGTTTCACCAAGACGGTCCAAATAGCGTCTGCAGAAGGCTAGAGTGGAGAAGTTCTTGTTTATGGTAGCAAGGAGTTGTTTCGCTCTTGGTAACCTCAAAGGGACATGTCCCACATCGTAGTTTTTCATGTAATGGCTACACTCCAAGTCTTCTCTCACATATCCTTTCCCTGCAAAGATGACACGAGAGACAAACCACTTTATTGCTGCATTCTCAAAATCTACATTTCTTGTAGTTTGATATGTGAGAATTGTTCTTACCGGTTGATCCAAAAGTTTCAATGGCATATAGTTCACCCTCTTCCATTTTCGTCTGCTCGCCTCCTCTAACATTAGGAACAGATTTTTCAGCGTGTATCCGATAGCGTCCAATGCTGTGCCCTTTCAGATTTCTGATACTTTTGACTGCCCACAAAGGACACAACATTGTTAAAGTTTTCTGATACTAATCCATATAGAAACTACCATTGAAGTAATCAGTTACCTTGGTATACTTTTCCATTGATTTCAACCTCATAAGACTCCATGACCTCCTGAATTGCAGCACCAACATCACAGAGCCGGACATCTACCCCGGCTTCCTGAACCAACAAAGGACTTACTAAGTTGGATTGAACAATAAAAAGATGCAAAACGAAGAATCTCAACGTGGTTATAAGAAAATGATGCAAACTTCAAAGTAGAAGTCGCTACAGAATGAATGGCTGCATTCACCATAGCCGAGAACAGAAGAATCCCACAAGTTGTCATAGAGACAGAATGAGTACCTTAATACCAGTATATGTTGCTTCACGCGAGGCTGCTAAAAGAGGATCAAACATAGGATTGAACGCAACAGTGAAAGCAGAATCCACGATGTGTCCTGCCAAAACAACATAATCATTGTTTTTGTGGGACATTTTACATAGAGGGACAAAAGAGATAGATAGAAATGTTTTTTGTTCAGATCATACCATCGATATGTGTTCCAAAATCCAACTTCATCACATCATCATACTGAAGGACAGTCTTATCTCCAGAGTTTGGTGTCCAATGGGCAGCAACACTGGAAAGTTCAAGTAAATCTGAGCCGCGTTGATCGAGTCAAAGATCAAAGAAATGCAGAAAGAATGAAAAAAGGTAGAACTAACTTATTCAGAGAACACCCTGTAGGGAATGCAATACCAGCTTGAAGACCATTCTCTGATATCAACTTACGAACAGTGTCCTCTAAAGTCTCACAGAGATCAATCATCAACATTCCAGGTTTCAATATGTTTCTCACATACTTCCTAACTTGACGATGAACTTCCGCTGCTTGGCGAAGAGAGTTATATATCGGTTTTTGCAGCCGCTCCATCTCTCTTTTCTCCTCAGATGTTGTCCTCCACAAATGACTGCATTACAATACTATAGACTTAGTAGCTAGAAAGACAAAGTGTTACATAGAATCTAGTCTAGACAAGGTAATGTGAACTTACTCATCCTTGTAGTGTTGGATTTCACCTTCAGGAAACTCACCAGAAGGGTAGAGCTCAAGAACAGGAATTGAAGGTGGATCAGTCTGTTGAAGAGAATTCTTCTTCTTCCTATTAAACAATCATCATCAGATTTTTTTGAGCAAGATCATCAAAGCAAAACACCGAACAATCTATAGTACTCAAAACAATGTTCTCACTTGCTTTTACTTTTCTTCTTTTTCTTCTTCGTTGAAGTCTCAGCTAAAATGAAAAGACAAAAGTATTAACCAACCATTAAAAAGGAAGAGACTTGAGAAACTCAGAACCAACTTGACGTAGACTAGTTACTCGAAAGTTAGCATCTTTGATGACATAAGATCCCAAATTCCCATCTAATTTATAATAATCAAGAACACACTAAACCATCTTTTGTTCCCTCATGATTGCAGAATTGAACCACAAGATAAATCAGAAACACGAAATGGTTTTTACCTTTCACTTCATATTCTTCTTTCTCATCTTCATCAAGATCAAGATTCTTGGTTAAGTCAGAAGCTAATTGAGTCTCTTTTCCATTAGAGGACTCGGCTTCAGTATTATGCTTCTCATCCTCCATAGCTTCTACTTCTTAGTTTCCTATCGTCATCTCAACAAATTCTAAACAAGGCACACACAGTATTGTATATGAGAAATCGTACCAAGCAAGCTCAATGAGAGTTGCCGAAGAAAAAAAATTCAGAAAACGAAGAAGAAGTCAAAGTCAAAGAAAAACATAAAACGTTTTACAAAATTGCAAATTACCCCAACAAAACTTTCATATGTACACATTAACAAATAAACAACCCTCCACATTAAAACTTAACGCTCCTTATTGGGCCCCAATATTAATAGGCCCACTAACATTAATCTGGCTTATCTTATCTGATTAATTTTTTAATTAAGAAAGCAATTGAAAAAGAAAAAAAAAAACCTATCGATAATACATACATTCACGGACAAGAGAACCGTTACGCTTGTGAAAGCATTATGTAACGGCTAGTTTCCTAATTGTCTCTTCTTCTCTAATTCGTTCTTCCCCCTTTTCTCTTCGTCTAGGGTTTCGAAAATTTTCCAATCCGATTTGAACAATTCCTGTTTCTAATCGGAACCAAAGTCTCCGGTGATTTTTGAAAAAAACCCGACCCGATTGTAATGGAGGCGAAAATCAGCCGATCTATGGCACATCCATCTACACCGGCGATTACTGCTCCGACGCCTGTTCCTCCACCGTCGACGAGGCGACCGAGAGTGAGGGAGGTGAGCTCGAGGTTCATGTCTCCCTCTTCCTCGTCGTCTTCGTCATCTTCCTCCTCTTCCGCCGCCGGAGATCTGCATCATCACCAACACCAGAGGTCGACTTCGGCTCAGAGGATGAGACGGCAGTTGAAAATGCAAGACGGCGACGAGAATCGTCCTACCGAGACGGCGCGTAGCTTAGACTCGCCGTTTCCAATTCAACAACTCGACGGGGGTAAAAACCCTAAGCAGCAGATTCGATCTAAGCCGTTGAAAGAGAACGGCCACCGTCTCGACACTCCAACAGCGACGGCGATGTTGTTGCCGCCTCCGTCTAGATCAAGGATTAATCAACAGCGTTTGCTTACCGCCTCCGCCGCGACGAGGCTTCTCCGATCAAGCCTATCTTCGTCTACAGACGGTGAAGAAGACAGTAACAGATCCAACGGCTCAGATCTGTTTCCAACAATCAGGAACCAGGCAAAGGTTTTGAACACTCCCAACGCCTCACCTCTTTCTCGATCCCTGAGTTCCGACGATGCTTCCATGTTTCGAGAGGTAAGAGCTTCATTGTCGCTTAAAAATGGGGTTGGTTTGTCATTGCCTCCGGTGGCTCCTAATTCGAAGATTCAAGCTGATACAAAGAAGCAGAAGAAATTTTTAGGACAACAAGCTGATGTACATTCTCTGAAACTGCTCCATAACCGCTGCTTGCAATGGAGATTTGCCAACGCAAATGCTGAGGTCAAAACACAGGCTCAGAAAGCACAAGCCGAGGTCAGTTTCTGCTTTTGCACAGTATCAGAGTTGTGTTTGGTATGTAGATCCAGTAAAGTTTGAAACATTAACATAAGCAGAAATCTTTGAATTGAATCTCATATCTGTATTCGGTAGATAGATCAGTATGATTTTGACATTAACATCAGTGTTAGAAGTGAATTGCACAATACCAGAGTTGTGGTGTATAGATCAGTATGATTCTGACATTAACATCAGTGTTAGAAGTGAATTGCACAATACCAGAGTTGTGTTTGGTGTATAGATCAGTATAATTCTGACATTAACATCAGTGTTAGAAGTGAATTGCACAATCTCAGAGTTGTGTTTGGTGTATAGATCAAAGTTTGAAACATTAGCATCCGTCTTAAAAATGAATGTGGTTTAGGTGATGGTAATTTTATGAATTAGGACGAAGTAGCAATAAGTCTCTACCTTTAACTGTAAAGTGTTGTTCTTGCAGAGAATGTTTTATTCCCTTGGTTTGAAAATGTCAGAGTTGTCCGATTCTGTACAGAAGAAACGCATAGAACTCCAACGTTTACGGAGACTTAAGGCTGTTACAGAGATTGTAGAGTCTCAAGTAAGTAAAATCTTAAATTTCAACATTTGAGCACATATGTATAGTTTGTGATACTTTGTGACTAAACTATATTTAACTCTATGCAGACTCCCTATTTGGAGCAATGGGCTGTCCTTGAAGAAGAATTCTCAACTTCACTATCAGAGACAACTGAAGCGTTGGTGAATGCTTCATTGCGTTTACCTCTGGATTCAAAAACTAAGGTATATATTGTTTTGGTCTCGTCAACTAGGTAGAACACTGTTTCATTTTTATATCTTCTGTACTAAACATTTGCATTCTTATTAACCAGGTTGAGACTAAAGAGTTAGCAGAAGCACTTGCTGTCGCTTCAAAGTCTATGGAAGGCATTGTGCATAACATTGGAAATCTTTTGCCTAAGGTTAGCAAAATACAATCATTGTGCATCATATTAAACAAAATTATTTACATTTTTCCTAGACAAGCAGCTGTTGAAACTGAGACAACTTCTTTTGATGTATTTTGCAGACACAAGAGATGGAGACTTTGATGTCGGAACTAGCAAGAGTAAGCAGCAGAGAAAAAGCATCAGTAGAAGATTGCAGAGTTGCACTGCTTAAAACACATTCATCACAGGTATACATACACATACATACATTTTGGGGATATAGCCCTTTGTTTCCTTTTTACTTTATGTAATCTTGAAGTGTTTGTTTTCTTCTGCAGATTGAAGAATGCTATCTCAGAAGTCAGCTTATCCAGCACCAGAAGAAATGCGTTCAGCAAGAGTGAACAACTTCGGTTTGATGATTTTTTCCCCCAGAAGGGTACTACTTATACAGTAAAAAAGCGAGCCATAGTTAGCATAGTTACTACTATCTCTTCGGTTTGGCTTCGAACTCATCATAATCTGTCTTCTTTACATACCTGAAATAACAATTGAATGTGTATATATACATCAGTTGTCTTGTAATAATACGTGATTGTCAATGATCCATTAGTTTTGTCTCGAGCAGTTAAGTAATTGAAATTTGGATGTTTCAAACTTTCGACAACAAATCTCATCAAACACTTTTAGTCGAGTTATAATTAAACCAATGTAAACCGGGATTCTATCGCGATAGGTCATAAACAGGCCCATTAATGTTGATCTGGCCCAAATTTCCAACGATGAAGTCAATGAAAACGGACGGCTCTGATTTATCCTTTTTGTTGAAGGCGGCGGTGAGATTATAAAAGCCCTTTTAGGATGAGGAGTTTTTTGAAGCAGAGGAAGTCTAAGAAGGAAACAACAATGGCGTTGAAGTTTCTGAACAAGAAGGGATGGCATACGGGAACTCTCCGCAACATTGAGAAAGTATGGAAAGCTGAGCAGAAGCACGAAGCCGAGCAGAAAACGTTAGAGGAGCTTCGTCTCCAAATCCAACAAGAGAAGGAGCGTTCTGAGCTTGGCGAAATCAAGGAACAGGCCGGTCTCGTTCCGTAAGTTTTTCTAATTCTCCACCCTTAATTAGTTTCCAAATTCGATTTCAATTGGTATATATATAGTTCAAATTAGGGTTATTTTGGTATATATAGCAAATTAGGGTTATTGATTAAAGTTTGATGTTTCGAAATATATATCTTTTACATTGGTGTTAAGTGATTGGATTTTGTTAACCTTTGAATGATGTAAAGACTATCTGAATTTGATACCAATCGGTCTGTAGTTGTGATTAGGCGATAAAGTTCGAATCTTAGTATATCTTAAGTGTCTGTTGGGAGTTGTTGAGTGTTTGTTTTTTAACCTTAAGTTTTGTTGTTTATTCCTGTAGGAAGAGGCAAGAGAGAGTGGAGTTCATGTATGATTCAGAATTATTAACAGTGAAAGAGAATGCCAGGAGTTCAGGACATGGTGTTTCGTTTCAGAATCAAAATCAGCGAGCCACAGCTGATGCTAGTTGTGTTACTACTACTACTGCTAAGAACAAGAAGCAGAAGCAGTCGGTTCCTGGTGCCTTATTTGATGATTATAAGACTAAGACACACTTCGCCAATGATTCTTGGCGCAAATCCCACTCCGACCCTTTGCTTCTCATCAGGCAGCAAGAGCTGGCAGCTCGCAAATCTGTAAGTTACCTTTTTCTTCTTTCTTTACTTCACTTCACTTGTGTGTCTCTCTCTCTCTCTTTGAGCTGTTGCGATTTTTAATCGTGGTTGATTTGGATTCTGCTGCTGACCTATTGGATTGTGTTTCTTCGTCTTTTACAGGTGAAAAGAAAAGTGAGAGGATAATGATGGAGCGAGCGACGTGAGAAAAACATCAGCGTAGAATGTTATGGCATCACAATCAATCTTCATAACACACAATCTCTGATTGCTTTCTCCGAAGCATACTCTTTAGTGAAACAAACAAAGCTTTTTTTTAGTTTGAAACAGTAGTTAGTTGAATTTGTAAATACGCCCCTTGTCTTATAATGTCAAATAATCTTTTCCATTATTTTATCCAGAAACCAGAATTTAGCAGAAACAGATGTGACGTTGAGTATTTGGGAGTTCCAGGGACAAATTTCAACAAGCAAAGTGAGAATTTTCCATTGGACTTAACCAAGCTAAACCGGGTCCAATTAGCTTAGATATGCGGTTTAGTACGATCGTTATTTTCATTAAGAAGAGGCCCATTAACATGAGGCCCAAACATAACACCACCACCACGGTTTGTAAAAAACAGACGGTTGTGATTTCATCTCATTACTGTATTTAGTATATACGGCGGCGACGGAGCAAATAAAATTTACAACCCTCGACGAGTGTGTGCGATTGAACGAGAAGACAAGATTTTGGATTTTGAAGCGAGAGGAGGACAAACAAAAAGAGGAGAGTAGCCATGGGGATGAAATTTCTGAACAAGAAGGGATGGCATACGGGGAGTCTCCGTAACATCGAGACCGTATGGAAGGCTGAGCAGAAACAAGAGGCCGAAGAGAAGAAGCTTGAGGAGCTTCGTCTCCAGCTCTCGCAGGAGAGGGAGCGTAATGAGTTTCGCGCTCTCCAGGAACAAGCCGGTCTCGTCCCGTAAGTTTCTCTTTTTTTTCCTTACCCACGATCGCAATTAATTTGTGTCGTGTCTAATTTGGGAATTAGGGTTAGCGATTTGAGTTTTTAGCGTAGAATCTATATGATTCGTTTTCTTGTAATTTGATTAGTTTAATTAACGATTGGCGATTGAATCGGTGATTTGAAGTTGTGGATCGTTCTGAAGTCTTATACTTTTATGATTAGAATCTTGGTGATTTGAAGTTGTGGGTTTGTCTAAAGTTGTGAACTTATTTTAATTATGTTGCAGGAGACAAGAGAGATTGGAGTTTCTGTATGAATCAGGATTAGCTGTAGGGAAAGGGAGCAGTTCAGGTCATGGTGTTTCGTTTCAGAAAGAAGAGCAGCCTTTAGCCAAAGCTGAAGCTGGTAATAGTGCTAGTGAGAAGCCTGATCCGTCAGCTCCTGGTGCGCTGTTTGAGGAGAAGGTGCAATCTGCTAATGATTCTTGGAGGAAACTTCATTCTGACCCTTTGCTTCTCATCAAGCAGCGTGAGCAGGATGCCCTTGCCAAAATCAAGAACAATCCTGTGAAAATGGCTCTTATTCGCAAATCTGTAAGTTTATTTTGTTCCTCTTTTTTCCTATGTACGTGGATGGTTTTGTGTCCTGCTTGAGTGTCTCTGTGTGTTTGCAATTCAAATTGCTTTCATTGGATTTCTTTTACGTTTTCGTCTTTCTTTTCTCTACAGCTACTGACCTGTTGGAAAGTTTTCTCTTTTACAGGTAGAAGAAAAAGGAAAGGGTAAAGATGGAGACATAAAGGAGCACAAGAAAAAGCATAAGCGTAAAAGTGGAAAGCATCACAAGAAATCTTCATCCAGATACAGTTCTGATTCGGAGGAAGATTCTGATGAAGAGAATAATGAAAGAAAATCCCACTATCAGAAAACGTCAGGGAAATCCCATGACAAACACTATGAGAGACCAAGGTCAGATTCAGAGGATGAGTCAAAAGGAAAAGGAAGTCGTGATAGGCACTATGGGAGAAGAAGGTCAGAATTGGATGATGAGTTTAAAAGACGAGAAAGTAAGGATAATCACTATGAGAGACGAAGGTCAGATCTGGATGATGAGTCCAAAAGAAGAGTAAGTCATGATAAGCACAATGAGAGACGAAGGTCAGATTTGGATGATGAGTCCAAAATTAGAGAGAGTCATGATAAGCACATTGAGAGACGAAGGTCAGATTTGGATGATGAGTCCAAAAGCAGAGAAAGTCATGACAAGAGACGAAGGTCAGGTTTGGATGACGAAGCAAAAGGAAGAGAAAGTCATACAGAAATTCGAGCCAGTGAGAAATATAGGAATCACTCCCCTAAAGGCAGTTTGGAGAGGGAAAACATTAAGAGTTATGGTCAAGAGGATAAGAAAAGGAAAATAGAGGATTTAGACAATGGAGAGCGTCCCTCTAAGGAGAATGAATACCAGAATAGACGCCGGAAAGGTGGCTCTAAGCTATCAGAAGAAGAGAGAGCTGCTAGATTGAAGCAAATGCAAATGGATGCAGAGGTACACGAGGAGCAAAGGTGGAGAAGAATAAAGAAAGCTGATGAGACTGATGCAGTGGAAGCTGATAAGAACAAAGTATCCACGGGCAAAAGCTTTTTGGACGATGCGAATAAAAGTGTGTATGGAATTGAGAAAGGCGGGAGCTCAACTATCGAAGAAAGCGTGCGTCGAAGAAGCTATTATTCACAGCGTGGGACTGCAGCTGAAGGCAATGCGTTTCGCCGCTGATGATGCAAATATCGTTACAACACAAGGCAACACATAACAAGGTTTGTTTCTCTTAAAACTGGTTAGCAAATTTTGGTCAGAATGTTGAATCACACTTCTTCTGACATTGTGTTTCTGATTCCAGGTTATTATTGTCAGAGAAAATCAAGCTCTTTGATCTTTGGATACGTGAGGACGACTGACTAGGTAAGGCCCATTGGCATAGCCCATTGTGGATGGGGTGGTCCAGTCTTTTATCTCCGAAGCGAGCGTGGGATTTGAATTGTGTATTGTGTAATATTAAGTGAGTGGGACGTTGAAATGAGGTGTATGAGTCAATCAATACCCGTGACATGTAGTTAAGCATAATACTCCAAGATTCCCCTTTGGCATTTTTAAAGAAACCACGAGATGAAGCCACTCTCTTTTGTCTTTTTGATAATTTATTTATTTTCTTTGTTTTTTGTCCATCTTTTCTTTCGAGTATAAAGTTTATTATGTCCAGAGATTTAAACAGTTCAAGTTTGACCAATTGAAATTTGAACTAGGGTCGTTGCCGTGTTATAAATTTTGAGTTGCAGATGAAAAGCAAAATATAAAAAGTTGATGGAGAAAAAAAAAAGAGAGAGAGGAGATTTTGGTTTATAATGGGAAACATATTGACGTGTGAGATTTGAACCTCTCATATTTTCAAAAGATTCGGCAATTCGGGGGGTAGAAGCTTGGAAGGAGGCTTCACGTGTAGGCATAAATGTACAATGATGTCATTTCTACACTTTATCACGTCGTTGTATTACGGAATAAATCAAATGTCAAAAATAAAAATCAATACAAATGTTTTATTTTTGGGATTAATGTTTTTTTATTGGTAGAAGTTTAATTTTGTTATTATCTTTGACTTTGCAAGCAAGACCAAAGTGCGAACCTACAAGTAAAGAAAAAAGTATAGATTATTTAACCATTTGACAATATATATTGAATCGTACGTATTACTCTTCATTTGGAAAATTTAGAAGACTTGTACAAAGTACGAAGCCAAAATATTTAAACATCACCTAACATAGTTTTGTAAGCTTCTTAAATTTAGCATTTATTCTTATAAAATGAAAAATTGTTATCAGTACGGACAATACATGCAACCAATTTGGACCTTCTATAAAAATATCTATTGTCTTTGTAGGGGTGCACTTAAATTCTTAATATTAGAAAGAAAAAAAAAACTATTTAAAAAATGGTGTACCAGAAAACATAATATTGCAAGAAAAATGAATATAAATCATATAAAATATTATGGTGAAAAATAAATAAAAAGATAGACAATTTTGTACGAATTCACTACCAAAATAGACAACATGTATTTTTGGCCAATATGAAATAAATGGTATTAGGACATGAGTCCCCGACTTAAAGAAAGAGAAATACAAAGTGGGAAATGAAGTTGGAGATGTAACAGAATGGAAAACGAAAGGTGTGGAATTGATTGGGGATGGCGAATTTGAGAGATGAGGAAGAAGAAGATGTCGCCTAATAATATTAAACCGACAATTAGAGTGAGTGAGTGGCCTCTTCTCTGACTTTTTTGACTTTACTACTGTTTTTTCACATTGTGGTGCTCTATCTCACAGTCTTACTCCCACCCAATCACGGCCTTTCCTTTCTAATCTACTCTCCTTATTTAAAATTAAAACATGTTTAAAAATTAGTGATGATCATAGTGTGCAACATTTGCTTCAATAGTTGACCTAGTAATTTAATAGTACTATCCGATATTCCGATATTCCGATATGTTTATGTTCCTTTTGTTGTCATACATGTTTTAAAATTTAAGTTAATACAAAAGAGAGAGAGAGAGAGAGAGAGAGAGAGAGAGAGAGAGAGAGAGTATACTCTATTATTGTAAGGTTTGTAGTTCGTAAGTGATTTGTGAAAATATCTTATGTAATTAAAAAAAGATGATGAAGATAATACGGAATTGTTTAGTCTCTAGTCTCTACCATAAATAATTGGAATTGTACATGCTGATGAGAAATGATTAGTTGGAATATTTTTCAAATATGCATCATTAGGCAATGAAAGAAAAAAGAATAATATTGAGATTTGCATTTAAATCCTTGTAATGATGATATTTAGTTTTGATATATCTTATTAATATGGGGGCATATAATAAATTAATTTTAACATTTTTTGTCACTATTCCAGTAAAAAGAGTTGTAGTAAATTCCCCAAATAAAATTTTAAAAAGTTTGAAATCCCAATAAAATGTATGAAAAAGAGAGGAATGTTCCAGTTCAGTAAAATATCCCTTTTTCTATAAAGGTTGACAGTAAAATATTTTTTCGAAGAAAATTTCCAGAAAAAGATTCTGACAAGAAAATATCAACAGAGAGAAAAAGAAAGCAACTAATCTTATGCAAGTAGAATCCAAAATTCTTTCTTACTTGTCTCTATTTATATAAATCAATAAAAGAAAAAGAAAAAACTAAAAAATGGGTCCTTTTTATTTTTGATGAAGGTTTTATGCCAAAGTGTTGTTATGTAGTGCCCAGAATTAAACGCAATCCACTTCAATCCAAAAAATCCCCTCCTCTCCTCTCAAGAAAATAAAACCAAACAAAGAAGAAGAAACCTTCTCATCTTCCCACAAAGATTCTCTCTTTCTGTAAAAGAAAGTAGAAGAAAGCTTAAACCTTTGCTGTGTGTTTCTTTTGTTAACCATGGCTGCTAACTCGACAAGGGTTAGTTTCTTCTTGGTTCTTGTAATGACGGTGGCGACTTCTTCTTCAGTTGTCTCCGGTGGAAATGGGTTTTCTGATCTTAAAATCAGTACACACCTGAAACGACTCAACAGACCAGCTCTCAAATCGATTCAGGTAAAAAAAAAAAAAAAAAAAACTGAGAGATTGACAAACTCCAGAAAGTTTCATTCTTTTTAGCTGATAATCTATTTTTTTTTTTGGGGTTT
Organism: Camelina sativa; assembly: GCF_000633955.1. NCBI lineage: Eukaryota > Viridiplantae > Streptophyta > Magnoliopsida > Brassicales > Brassicaceae > Camelina > Camelina sativa. The sequence goes on from NC_025688.1 coordinate 28,064,109, forward strand.
TAAAAAAACAGAGTCCAGATGGAGATATAATCGACTGTGTCCCAATCACTGACCAACCAGCTTTTTCTCATCCTCTGCTTACTAATCACACTCTCCAGGTTTCTCATTTCTTCTCTTTTTTTGTGTGTGTGTGGTTTTTGTTCTGAATAGTTCTGACATTGTTGTTGTTTTTGATGTTTATTATAGATGTGGCCAAGTTTCAACCCAGCTAGTGTATTTAGTGAGAGTAAAGTTTCATCTAAAACCAAGAATCAGCACTCTCGCCCTATACATCAGCTTTGGCATGTGAATGGTAAATGTCCAGAGAACACTGTTCCCATCAGAAGAACAACGGAACAAGATCTTTACAGAGCAAGTGCCGTCGAGAATTACGGTATGAAGAATCAGAAAAGTATCCCTAAACCTAAAAAATCTCTTGAGCCACCTAATGTCCTCACACAAAATGGTCATCAGGTAATAATATATTTATGTTCTTCACATTTTGAATTAGTTTTTGGCTATTTCTTGTTCTGTCCATTATTAACCATTTTTTGGTGTTGATTTTAGCACGCGATAATGTATGTGGAAGACGGGGTGTTCTATGGGGCTAAAGCAAAGATAAATGTGTGGGAACCGGATGTGGAAATGCCTAATGAGTTTAGCTTGGCTCAGATTTGGGTTTTGGGTGGAAACTTTAACTCTGATCTCAATAGCATTGAAGCTGGCTGGCAGGTATTATTTTTTTTTTGTTCTTTTGGTAATTATGTCCTGAATAAAAGAAACTGTTCTTGATTCAAATATTTGTGTTTTCAGGTCAGCCCACAATTGTATGGTGATACTCGCACCAGACTCTTCACTTATTGGACTGTAAGTTTCTAACAATAAGACTTCGTTTTGTTTTTGTGTGTTTTGGCTTAGTTTTTAAAAAAATCATAATCTCCCTTGTGAAAACAGAGTGATGCATACCAAGGCACAGGCTGCTATAATCTTCTTTGCTCAGGGTTTGTTCAAATCAACAGAGAAATAGCAATGGGTGGATCAATATCTCCTTTGTCAAACTTTGGAAACTCTCAGTATGACATTACCATACTTATCTGGAAGGTAATAAAACCAACAACAGAATACTCAAATTATTACCATCTCTGAAACTAGATGCTAGTACGGATCAGTTTTGGTTTTAGGATTGGTTTGAGAAATATTAGTTTTGGTTTTTTTCTCAGGACCCAAAAGAAGGACATTGGTGGTTACAATTTGGAGAGAAGTACATAATCGGATACTGGCCAGCTTCACTCTTCTCTTACTTATCAGAAAGTGCATCGATGATCGAATGGGGAGGTGAAGTGGTTAACTCACAGTCCGAGGATGGACAACACACGACTACTCAGATGGGAAGTGGACGGTTTGCAGAGGAAGGTTGGGGCAAAGCGAGTTACTTCAAGAACGTTCAAGTAGTCGATGGATCAAATGAGTTGAGAAACCCTGAAAATCTTCAAGTCTTTACAGATCAAGAGAACTGTTACAATGTGAAAAACGGCAATGGAGGTTCTTGGGGAAGTTACTTCTACTATGGTGGTCCGGGCCGAAACCCTAATTGCCCTTAAAGATGTGATCTACTTGCTCACATTGCAGATCATTCTAAAATCAATTGTATAAAACATATATATAAATATATATATATATATATACACATTCTTAAGTATATTATTTATTTCAGGGTTTGAAGAGTGGTTTATGGTAATAGTATTAAATTTCGACAGAGTTTGGTTTGTTTGAGAGTGTTTTCCTCTGTTTCCATGGAGTGAAGAGAAGATAAAATTTCATTTAAAGAACATGGTCCCATGTGTATGTACGTATACTGAAATGAAATGATCACATTTAATTAATTTTGTATTTTGAGTCTGAGTGGTACTCTGTTTTCAGTGTGACCTGTGTTATTGCTTTGTCTGTAATCAGTCATGGAGATGGGACTTCTGGTTTTGGATCTTCATTAATCATCAGTCATGTATAAACAGTATCTATTGGAATTATTGGACAAACCCTGTTAATAAATTCTTAAGACTAAACAGATCTCTTTTAATGTTTCTCTTTGTTAACATTATCATACGAATAAAGAGTCGTCAAATAATATTATCTAGATAAGATAGATCTATTAAAATATTCATGCAGGAACAAAATTTGAAGTTAGGAAAGTGGACAGTTTCAATTCCTTTCATTTTTAAAAATTTATTTGATGTGCATATAAATAATACACACATATATTCAGGTACACAGATTCACAGGTGGAATTTTTATAAACTCAACTAAGAAAACGAAATGTATATTTTTTGTATTTATTTCTTAGCTGTTAGAATTTACAATTTAGAAAGTAAAATCTTAAATTTCAAATTAAGTTCATAATTTCTTCTATGTGGATTACCGATCTATATTCAGATATTCTCATGGTGTCTGTTTAAAGTCAACGAAAAAATGTGGGCCTCAAGCCACAAGAGAGTTGACTTCGATCGTGTTGACGAGTTCTCAGTTATAACTTATAAAGTTTATAATCAATTAAACATAGTAAGAGAAGTATAATTAATTAAACAAATACAAAATATTCTATGGTAATCAAAAGAAAAGTATCTACCGACCCGACCATATTATAAATTCATGTCGAAATTTTATAATGAACTAATGCAGTTACAAGTTCGTGACCTCACACGGAATGGTTCATGATGACAGACTAACAAATGATTTTAACAAATAATTTATAAAGATAACGTCCAAGACTAGGTTACTAAATTTTAATATTTGAAAAAACAATGCATAACTGGTTCAGTTCGTTTGAGCAAATGTCAGTTTATATGTTCGCAAAAATTATCTGGCCGGTTAAACCAAATCAATGATTAACCGGACCTAAATTTTATGGATTCAAATAATGTGACTGGTGAAAAACCTGGAGTACCATTTATATAAACTTCAGTCAACGATTTGGCAAACATAATACAAGCACTAACCTTAATATTCACAGGGAAAGTTTTGGGGTATTATTAAAATATATGGTTAGACTTTATACCAAAATAAAAAATATGGCTAGAGTTGAGAAAAAATATTAATTTATGAAACATAAGCAATCTACTCCTATAGAATCCAATGAGTAATGTCCAAAAGTTTTGCTAAGAACTGCGTATATAACCATGACGAGAATGACCAGTTTCATAGTAGTGCTACTTCTGATGGTGGTGACAGGTGCGATATTAGCTATTTGCGTTGATGGAAAAAAATTCTTCGATCAACAGGAAATCAAACTACATAGACATATGAAACGGCTCAACAAGCCGGCTCTTAAATCCATTAAGGTATCTTATACAAATTCTATATGCAAATTTCATAACAGTTAGAAAATTTATAACATCAATTCTTTTTCGTTTTAATTAAATCTTATTTATAGAGTGAAGATGGAGATGTAATTGATTGTGTTCCTGTCACTAATCAACCAGCTTTTGATCATCCTTTACTTAAGAACCATAACATTCAGGTTTGGCTCTTTTCCCCGTCTCTCTATTCTTTTACAACATGACTTTTGGAAACCATTGCGACGAAAAGTTTAAACTTGTAGATGAGGCCGAGTTTCTACCCGGTAAGTGATTCTACGTACACCAAGAGAGAGGCCGAGACTATAACTCAGGTTTGGCACAAGACGGGAGAGTGTCCCAAAAACACTGTTCCAATCAGAAGAACTAAGAAAGAAGATCTCTTAAGACCGGAATCCATCAGCAGTTTTGGGAGAAAGTCTCATCAAAGCATCCCAAGAACTACAAAATTTGATCCAACATTAGGTCATCAGGTATAACTACATGCACACACACATGTCATGTTATGTGTATTATTGTTACTGCCTTATGGCTTACAATTTTCATATATTTTGGAATGGATTTAGTACGCTTTGATGGGTGTGAGGAATGGAAAATTTTATGGGACAGAAGTGTAGTTTGGCTCAGACTTGGGTTATTTCCGGAAATGGCTCTAGTCTTAACACCATTGAAGCTGGTTGGCAGGTTTGTTTGGTTCCTTCTTGACTACATCTTTTTTGTTCTTATGCAAAACACGTAACTACTATACCTTTGTTTGTCTTAATTTATAGGTTTATCCAGAACTATATGATGACAATAATCCCAGATTCTTTGTTTATTGGACGGTAAGCTCTTCTATGCATACTTATTTCTACATTAAACACTATTTTGACAATTCAAACGATTAACTAGTTTTTCGATCTTGAATAGAACTATAAACTATACCTAGTTTTTTTTCTTCTTTCTTTTAACATTGGCCTACAAATTTATGCATCTAAGACTTTGACTATTATGAAATTCTTATTTTCTTTCGGGGTGTAGCGCGATGGTTACCGAAAAACAGGGTGCTACAACCTCCTCTGCTCTGGTTTTGTTCAGAAAAGTAATCGATACACCGTCGGTGGGTCGATCACCACCATGTCACGTTACCGTGGAGCTCAATACGACCTATCCATACTAATATGGAAGGTAATAACATAATTATATATCACCTCAACAATATGAGATTCATATATTCAACGTAAGTTCAATGGCAAGATATACCTTGTCCCTCAAGTTACCTCTCTACCCAACCCGAATGGATAATTTTCAATCATCAGGACCGAAAAACAGGAAACTGGTGGCTTAGGGTCAATGACAAAGACGTAATTGGGTATTGGCCAGGGTCGTTGTTCAATTCTCTAGGAAGAGAAGCTACGAGAGTTGAATGGGGAGGTGAGATCATTAACTCGAGGACCGGTGGGAGACACACAACCACGGATATGGGAAGTGGGCATTTTGCAGACGAAGGTTTTAAGAAAGCAAGCTATTTTAGGAATCTTATGATAGTTGATGGAACCAATACTCTTAGAGAACCACAAGAACTTTACTTATTTGCTGATAAACACAACTGTTACAATGTTAAGGCAGGGAATGGTGGAACTTCTTGGGGGACTCATTTCTTCTACGGTGGTCCTGGTCGAAACGTCAAGTGTCCATGATTTGGATATGTGTGTGTAGATTTTTACATACTTTGTATGTACATTATTATGAATAAGAACATGTGATAGTCATTGAAGAATAATAATCCACGTCACCAGAGATGTTTCTATCTATCATTAATTCGATTTCAAACACAGTTCGTTTTATCAAAAGAAAAAAAAACAATATTTTAACAGTCTGTTAAAAAATAATTCGAGAATAATAAAGACAACACATATTGATAAGTTAATAGTAAAACACAGCTGTTTGAGATAAAATTCAAAAAAAAAAAAATGTAGAACATCGCACGTTTAATAAATGTAAATTAAACCATGCTCGTTATTCTTTGACTAGGATTCGTTTGAACGGAAAAATTATTAGAGTTTTTTTATTAGGTGTCTTAAACATCTTTTATATTTAATTTAATTGAGTGTCTAAAAAAGATACTAATCTAAAAATTTTAAATTATTATTATGTGTATAATAATTACAATGTTTTGCCATGACGCTGTAATATTATTCATAACAAACAAATCCCAGAAAAAAAATTATCTCAACAAACAAAAGAGAAGTGTTATGCGTAATGGTTAAACGTGCAAAACATTACTCAAATTCTATAACAAACTATGATGATGAGCGTCGATCGAATCAAAGGCCAAACAACCCTAATAGTGATTTGCGATGACTTTTCGTTTCACAATAAATACCTAACATGTGCTGAGTTGATAAGACCAAATCATCTGTATGTGGTTGATCTAACTCGACCAACAGTATTGATTCTGTCCCCATTTCCCTTTACGTCTATCTTTACCACAACACCAATCAAAAAGACATTATTTGTCATCGATTTTGGACTCGTGAATCTCAAAAATGGGTAACAGCTCATCTTCTCAAAGTACATCACCATCTTTGCCGATTGATTCCACGTTCAATCTCCCTTTTGCATTACCATCTTGGCCTTCAGGTTCATGTTTTGATTTCTACTAGTTGTTTGTCCTGTATTTCCAGCTCTGTTTTTAGCTCTGCTTTTGCTCTGTTTATGGAGTTTTGTTTTGATCTTACAGGAGAAGGATTTGCGAAAGGCAGAATAGATTTGGGAGGTCTTGAAGTTTGCCAAGTAGAAACATTTAAAAAAGTATGGACCGTATACGAAGGAGGACAAGATAATCTCGGAGCCACTTTCTTTGAGCCGTCTTCAGTACCTCAAGGCTTTTCGATTCTCGGCTTCTACGCTCAACCTAATAACCGCAATCTTTTCGGATGGACGCTTGTCGGAAAAGATCTCTCGGGCGACTCTTTAAGACCGCCTGTGGATTATCTTCTTCTTTGGAGCGGCAAATCTACCAAGGTAGAGAACAACGGGGTTGAAACAGGATACTTTTGGCAGCCTGTACCTCCTGATGGTTACAATGCAGTGGGCCTAATCGTGACAACCTCGGATGAGAAACCTCCCCTAGAAAAGATCCGTTGTGTTCGTTCCGACCTGACTGATCAATCCGAGTCTGACGCTCAGATATGGGAAACTAATGGGTTTAGGGTTTCAAGTTCTAAACCTGTTAACAGAGGAACACAAGCCTCTGGAGTCTGTGTTGGCACGTTCTTCGCAAGCTCTACAAACCCGACTTTACCCTGTCTGAAAAACAACAAGTTCGATTTTTCTTGTATGCCAAGAAAGCCCCAGGTCGATAGTCTGTTTCAAGCTTACGCCCCTTGGATCTATTTCCACGAAGATGAGAAGTACCTCCCAGCGTCTGTTAACTGGTTCTTCAGCAACGGTGCCTTGCTTTACAAGAAAGGCGATGAATCAAACCCAGTTCCAGTTGAACCAAACGGCTCAAACCTTCCCCAAGGTGAATCCAACGACGGTCTCTATTGGTTAGACCTACCTGTTGCCCCCGACGCAAGAAAACGAGTCCAAGGTGGTGATTTACAGAGCATGGAAGTGTATCTTCATATAAAATCCGTTTTCGGTGGAACCTTCACAGACGTAGCCGTGTGGATGTTTTATCCATTCAACGGCCCATCACGGGCCAAGCTGAAGGCCATTACAATCCCGTTGGGGAGAATCGGCGAACACATTGGAGACTGGGAACATTTCACTCTCCGAATAAGTAACTTCAACGGCAAGCTACATCGGATGTATCTGTCGCAGCACAGCGGAGGAAAGTGGATCGATGCTCCGGAGATCGAGTATCAAGGCGGAGGAAATAAACCGGTGGCTTATGCTTCTTTGAAAGGACACGCAATGTACTCAAAACCGGGACTTGTGTTGCAAGGCAAAGACAATGTGGGGATTAGGAACGATACCGGAAAGAGTGAAAAAGTTATTGATACGGCGGTTAGATTCAGCGTTGTTGCAGCGGAGTATATGAGAGGAGGAGAAGTGGAGGAGCCGGCTTGGTTGAATTATATGAGACATTGGGGACCAAAAATTAATTATGGTCATGAAGATGAGATTAGAGGAGTGGAGAAGATTATGGTTGGGGAGAGTCTTAAGAACGTGTTTAGGAGTGCGATTAAAGGATTGCCTAATGAGGTCTTTGGAGAGGAAGGACCTACTGGTCCAAAGCTGAAACGTAATTGGTTAGGCGATGAAGTTTGAATCTCCTCGTTTATTTGCTTGGTTTTGTAAATCTATCCTTATTTTTCTGTAATATGAGAACACCTTTTTTTTCGTTTTGTGATGTTTTCGTAAGTTACCTTTAGGTTTCCTTTATTTCTCTTCTTGCCCACAAAATGATTTGGTCAAGAATGTATTTTTCAGAATATTAATTGTTTTGTTAGAAGGAAAAAAATGTCTTCCATCTCAAATGATTTGGTCAAGAATGTATTTTTCAGAAGTTTTCACATAATATTTTTACGTAACTCATACGTACAAAAACTGAGTTATTTCTCTTGAGATAGGCAAAAGTAATATTAATCAAAGGGTACGTAGTTAATTAGATTCCCAATTTTGAATAGGTCAGAGTGCATATTATAGGAATTACACGGTCTTTTCAATTGTCATGGTCGGAAATTACTTATGTCCTTTAAAATCAATAACGCGTTTCTTCACAAGATCGGAAATTACTTATGTCCTTTTAAGTCATGAGTCAATCTTATTGATTTTCATGCATGGTGTTATTAATGTAACCAGTAACCACTAAATCTATCACAAAATAATAAAAGTCTTTTAGCTCTATAATTTCATAATTTTTAGAATATTTGATAAAGTCAATGAGTCAACTCTTAATCTGCACCTATAAATTTCAAAGAGTACTTGAATAAAAATTATAGAAATACAAAGAGTGCTACCTAAAAGTATTGTGTTAACATGATGGGAATGGCCGGTTTTGCGGTAGCTCTGATGGTAATAACATCACTGACAATCGCTACTTGCGCCGATGGAAAAGAGTTCTTTCATCATCCGGAAATTAAAGTACGAAGATTTTTGAAGCAGCTTAACAAGCCAGCTCTTAAATCCATTAAGGTATCTTATACAAATTCCATATCCTGATATGCATCTACTCCATGCTTTGAATATTCTCAGCAAGAAAAAAAAAAAAAAAACTACTGAGACTAATTTTTGCTTTAATCTTTCGTACAGAGTGAAGATGGAGATATAATTGATTGTGTTCCAATCACTAGCCAACCAGCTTTTGATCATCCCTAGCTCAAAAATCACACCATTCAGGTTTGCTATCATTTACCATCTCTATTTTGTTTACACATGCATGATCGTGTTATAAAACAGGAAATTTTCTCACGTAGGTAAAACCAAGTTTTATCCCGGAAGGTGAAGGTGGCTCTACGTACACCAAGAAGAAGAAAAAGCCTACTCAAGTATGGCACAAAGATGGAGAGTACTGCCCAGAAAACACTGTCCCCATAAGAAGAACAAAAAAAGAAGATATCTTACGAGCAAAATCTCTTGAAAGTTTTGGGAAAAAGAGTCATCAATACATTCCTGAAGATACATCCTCTAATCCAAATTTTCACCATGAGGTACAACATTTATGTGTTGCCCCTTTTCAAATACTCCTTTCTAGCTAAGCTAAGTTACACTTGAACTTATACTCAAGGGTACGTATAGCTTAATTTTTTGTAGTACATATATATCTGATCCGTTTAAATTGATATATTTTTTCTATGTATTTTATTGATTTATATCCATTTTAAAGCTACCCAGACATTCAATGTTTATATTTATATCTGTAGAAAATTGGATATTTGATTGAATATATGTTTTTTTTAAAAAGAATTATTAGTATAAAACATTTTAGATAATTATTTCGTCACTTAAAACATATAATGATTTAATAACTAATTTGGCAAATAAAAATATTTTTTTTAAATAAATGCAAGATATATATATATATATATATATATCTACAAGTTAATCATAGTAGAGAGTGAATATTTTCATTTAAATTTTAGTAAAATGTTATTTACTTTGGATCTGACGAATATTGATTTATACTTTATAGTAATTTTTTTTACTTCGTCAATTTTTTTTGTTATCTGGAATCTTTTATTCAAATCAAATTTAACCGGATAAGAAACTAATTGAAACGGTTAATTATTACATACTAATATTATATGACCAATCGGCCCGATCCTAATCAATCTTTCCCCGGTTTAGTACGCGTACATGGGTGTGAAAAACGGAAAGTCTTACGGGACAAAAGCCTCGATAAATATATGGAAACCAGATGTAGCAACTCCCGACGAGTTCAGCTTGTCTCAGACTTGGCTCGTATCTGGAATTGGCACTAGTCGTAACACTATTGAAGCTGGTTGGCAGGTTTGGTCTTCCATCCTTACCATAGTAACGACATCTTGTTCATATATTTGCTGGACATATCATAAATAATTAACACGACTTTTGTTTGCCTTAATTTATAGGTTTATCCAGGAATGTACGGTGATAATAATCCTAGGTTATTTGTGTACTGGACGGTAAGTTCCCATTTTTCA
>NC_025688.1:28074643-28109646 GCF_000633955.1 Camelina sativa
AAAAAAAAAAAAAAAAAAAAAAAAAAAAAAAAAAAAAAAAAAAAAAAAAAAAAAAAACAGATCAATGATACGAATCTAAAATCAAAATATGTTTTATTTTGAGATTTCATATTTTTCCCTTTTACTAATGAAAGTTCATGCATGCTTATATTATGTTAGAGCGATGGATACCAAAAAACAGGATGCTACAATATGATCTGCAGTGGTTTTGTTCAGACGAACCAACAATACGCTGTAGGAGGATCCTACAGTACCGTGTCACAATACGACGGATCTCAATTAGATCTCAACCTACTTATCTGGAAGGTAATAATAATGCCGTGATTTATTTTTCACCTTAACAAGTCACCTTAATTACGGCACACTCGTAAGATAAATACAAAATTATATACGAGGAAAAGGGGAATTTTCTACCAAAATAAAATACACAAGACCAGTTAAAGTTATACCAACGGTCTTATCGTGTAGTTTACATCTGTTTGTATTTTTCTCAATTTTATTGACTAAAACTGGAAATTTGCGATCATCAGGACCAAAAAACAGGAAACTGGTGGCTAAAGATAAATGACAACGACGTTATGGGGTACTGGCCTGGCTCGTTATTCAATTCTCTAGGAGATGGAGCTACAAAAGTTGAATGGGGAGGCGAAATCTATGCGCCAACCAGTGAGAGACACACAACCACCGATATGGGAAGTGGGCATTTTGCAGAGGAAGGGTTTAAGAAAGCGAGCTATATAAAAAATATTATGATAGTTGATGGGACAAATGCTCTGAGAGAACCGCAAGGCCTTTACTCTGGTGATACTGGTAAATGTTACACCGTTAAAGCAGGAGATAGTGGAACTCCCTTTGGGCTTCATTTCTTCTATGGTGGTCCTGGTCAGAACGTTAATTGCCCTTGATCTGTTCTGTGTGTTCAAAGCGTTTGAGACTTTGCATGTATGTTTCATCCTATCTATAATTTATAGTTAAGTGATCTTGATCTATGTGTAAGGCTTCAGTTTATGATCAATAAGAACATTTATGTTTGTTCGAATCCTCTGGTTATAATTTTGTTTCTCCTCAAATTTCATTGTCACTTTAATAGAAAATTTCGCAAGAAATCAAAGAACTTTCAATAATTGCTTGAAAAAGGAGTGTTGACTCCGGAACTAGTCGAGTGAATTAGCGATGACAAATCTATAACACAACATGATTTTCTGGCTCCCAAATGAAAATGTAAAAGACTGTACTGTTCGAACCACCGATCAACGAGCTAATTCCATTATAATTTGGTTTCTTCGTTTAAGTCTTTATTGCTAACACTTGATTAATCACCTAGTACTAAGATATCCAAATTAAAGAAGTTTAGCGCACTAATAATTTGTGTTTAAAAAGCTGATCGTATCAATTTTCTTCCCCAAATTACACGTTCTGATAAATTTTCATGGTATAGGGACTCGATAATGATAAGGTTTACGCACTAATTGTTTAATTTATATAAGATATGATGCGTTTCATCACAATATTGGATGATGTTTAAGTCTTGGGTCAATTTTCTCTAATTTCCATTACATGGTGTTATTACTACTGTAACCACTTACAAATTTATGACAAGATGATAAGGTCTTTAAGCACTAATTTATAGAATATATGAGTAATATGCGCCTATAAATGCCAAAGTGTAGTTGATACAAAAATAATATTCAACGAGTACTATCTAAAAGTTTTGCTAAAGATTATATTCAACCATGATAGGAACGGCTGGATTCGTAGTATCTCTGATGGTGATACCGGTGATAATATCTCCTTGTGTCTATGGAAAAGATCTCCCTGATCACCAGAAAAGCCAAGTACAAAAGCTTTTGAAGCGACTTAACAAACCTGCACTTAAGTCCATTAAGGTGTTTTATACAATTCCACATGCATGTCTATATTTCTATGCTTTGGGAATTTGCGGACAATTAGACTAATTCTTGGCCTTAATATATTTTTTTTAACAGAGTGACGATGGAGATATAATAGATTGTGTTCCAATTAATAGTCAACCAGCTTTGGATCATCCTTTGCTTAAAAACCACACAATCCAGGTTTGCGTTCGTTTATTTATATATGGTGTCTCTTTTTTTCTTTTATGCATGATCGTGTTGAAACGGGAAGTTTCTGTACGTAGATGAGACCGAGTTTTATCCCAAAAGGTGATCATAATTACACCAAGAAAGATGCAAAGGCTATAACTCAGGTGTGGCACAAGAATGGAGAGTGTCCGGAAAACACTGTTGCTATAAGAAGAACAAAGAAAGAAGAAATCTTACGAGCAAAATCCATCGAGAGTTTCGGGAAAAAGACTCATCAAAGCACCCCTGGAGGCCATGAGGTACGTACTTTGTGGCTTTATGCATTGTCCTCGTGTAAATTACTCTCTCTCTCTTCTGGCCATGGTGGAACCATAAATAGTTTATACTTCAAAACTTTACTTACTGTCATAACTAAAATACAAATAATATCTATCGTACATACTTTGATCAAATACAGAATATAATTGAAATAGATAGAAACAAAAATTGTATCGTGTAACATGGCATATTCTACATTAGAAATTTTTACTGTTAATTTTGTAAAAACGTTTTTAAGCAATCTATGCTTAATTAACACTTTTCCTAGTTTCTTTGAGCCGGTTTAGTATGCTATCATGGATTCGGGGGACGGAAGGTTTTACGGGACACAATTTGCAATTAATATGTGGAGACCAGAAGTTGAAGTTCCCTCAGAATTCAGTTTGGCTCAGACTTGGCTGTCGTCTGAATCTGACAGTGGTATTAACACCATTGAAGCTGGTTGGCAGGTCTTCTAATGCTTTTGGTCCTTCATCCCTAATTGCATCTTGTTCATCATCATATGCAATTGACTCAAACTTTGTTTGTCCTAATTTAATTATATATAGGTTTATCCAGGGATGTACCGTGATAATAATCTTAGATTATTTGTTTACTGGACGGTAAGTTCCCATATTCACTTCTAATGGTTTCCTTTTTAGCTTCAGTATTTTAACTAAGCTAATTATTTGAAGATTCTCGGATTTTGAATAGAATAGACAAGTTTCTTTGTATTTGAAATTCACAAAACCAATCAAAACTCATAATTATTTTTGTTTGTAAAAATATGAATTTCTAAATTCCTTAGTATCCACAAATTTAGGCGAATGGGTATCAACCAGGGTCAGAGTCGACTGGGTGTTATAACCACGCCTGCTCAGGTTTTGTTCAGAGGAGCAATCGTATCACTGTAGGCGGATCCTTAGCTCCCATGTCACAATACGACGGAGGTCAATACAGCCTCCCCATGCTTATTTGGAAGGTATACCAACGTAACTAGAGACAACTAAAAAAGACAGTTACATATTATTCTAAACTTTTATTATTCTATAGAGTTACACCTAATTTTTGAAACTATTATTTCATTAAATTATTTCGTTATTCCCTAATATGTCTTAACTATATATAAAAAAACATGAATTTAGATCCCCGCCACTGCTTAACAACAGGAGATATACTAGAGCTAGGTAACTTGAGTTGCCTCCCAAGTTAGATCTGTTTCTAAACCCAAATTGACTTCTGATTATTCAGAGCGGCGACAATTGGTGGCTAATGATCAGTGACGAACTTGTCGGGTACTGGCCTGACAAGTTGTTCAATTCTCTAAGAAATGAAGCTACGAAAGTTCAATGGGGTGGTGAGATCGTAAACTGGATGACCAGTGGGAGACACACTGACACTGATATGGGAAGTGGACATTTTGCTGATGAAGGGTTTAAGAAAGCGAGTTATTTCAGGAATCTTATGACAGTTGATGGAGCCAATACTCTGAGGGAACCACAAGGACTTAGGCCTTGGGCTTCTCATGGTAACTGTTACAATGTTAAGCCAGGAAATGGTGGAACGAGCTTTGGGAGTCATTTCTACTTTGGTGGTCCTGGTCGAAACGGTAACTGTCCTTGATATAACGAGTGTGTTAAAAAGCCCTCTTAAGCATTCCAATATCTTTAATATATAAATAAGGAATGCATGTTTGAATAAGAAACGAGAAAGAAATATTAAAATATGAATATGGAAGTTTTGATCAAACCTTCACCTTATATAAAGCTTTTGTCTGCCTATAAGACTTTTGTACATGTTCGTGTTTGAATAAAAATCTAATGTTCATATTTCATCTTATCTGAACGACTAACACCAAATCTCAATAGCTTTACTGCTTACTGCAGATAGACGCTACACGATACTATTGAATCTTTCGTGATCTTAATTTCTCTAAACCTTATTCAAGGTTTTGAACGTTCTTGGAGAAGAGAATTATTCTAAACTTCTAATCTTTTGAATATACTAATGTAACTCCTCAAAATGTTTGTCCTTGCTTCATCAGTAATGCATAGGCCATAGATTTCTTCTATATTTCACGATCCTTAAATTAAAATAACATTTTAAATCAAGAAAAATACAGAGAAAATGTGTTTATCCAATTATTACTGGACACATAATAAATAATAAATGTCCAATAATTATCCAAATTCTAATATGTGGACAATTTTCTATGGGTCAGTGTGTCAGTCTTCAATTTGTTAATTTTCCTGAATATATGTGTGTTCACATGCATCCTACTATATTAATTGAGAAGTACAAATATGAAACTAACATTAAAATGTGTAAAAAATTACATTCAATTGCCATTAGAAAAACTTATTTAAATTAATTAATTAATTAAAAAGTATAATTAATTAAAAAATAAAAACGTGGACAGATCAAATATAAAAAATCTAGAAAAGTAAAAGAAATATATTCAAATCAAAACTAATTTGTACTTGAAAAAAATTAAAAAAAATTAACTGCTAAGATTTAAAAAAAAATAAGGATAAATTTTTTTCAAGTAGAGTATATTTTATTCTTTAATTTTACATTTTCATGCCAATGATTTTATATAATTATTAGTTAAAAAAATAAATATTTTCTCTCTCTAATAAATTATAAACGAAAATTACAAAATATTTTTTAAAAGATATAAACAAATCAGAATTTCTAAAACTAAGATATTATATCCAAGTAATTAATATAATTATTTTTAATAACTAGATTTTGAAGATTTTTTTAAAATTTTAAATTATGATTCTCCTATCATCTTTATTTTATTTTATTTACAAATTTTTTCAAAGTTTCATATAATACTTATGATTAATAAAATGCAGATTTTTTTCTGCATATGTTGTGATTTGAATTTTTAAAAACAAAGATATATTACTCGATGTATGAAAATAAAATGTGTGTTTCAATTTTCACATTGGCAGGTTGATAAAACTAAATTTATATAGCTAATAAATCAATAAATTTTATTTGTTCATAATTATAATATTAAAATTACTATTTCATATTTCACAAAATAATAATGCAAATACAACAAACAAACAATATAAAACTGTAATATACATAAAAAATAAAATAGTATAATATTCTAAAATAATTAGTATTCAAAAAAACATATACAGATTTACAGAGCAGTTATTTCAAACATAATAATTTTCTTAAGAAAATATAACAATAACTTTTAAAAATTGTTGACCCGTACTTTAAGCACGGGATATTTCCTAGTTTATTCCTAAACAAAAAAACATTTAACGGAAAACTACAGAATTGATCGCCCACTTAAGTATTATATATAATTAAAAATACGTACGAGTCTATTTACAATACATAAATCAAAAATCCGTTTTCATAGCAAAGGTTACAAAAAACTTAAGAAACATTTACAGTAACTTATACTATAATTCTTCCATTTCACAAAAAATATCGTTCTGACAGTTTTTTTTAATATAGTCTTAAGTCTTAACACATTATATGAACAGATTAAGAAACATTTTAATTATAATTTAATTTCAGAGTTTATGTATTAGCTTCGGATAATAAATAAAACAAAGTTCGGTTTGAAAAGTCTAGAACACCGTTCTAAAAATCGATATTTTTAAATCCTACAATATGCCATAATTATATTGGCCAGTAGGAATCGAATTCGGGGTCTGTATTACTAAAAAAAATGTAGGGAGAAAATTATTATTTTTAAGTATTGACCTCACAAAGAAAACAGTACTGTTACCTGGTCATAATAGAGACGACTCAATTTTTTTTTGTCATAATAGAGACTCGTTCAAACTCTATAAATTTGTCACAATCAGAATCAAATGAATAGTGGAACATTAGTATAACCCATAAAGCAACATATCAACGAGACATCTTTTTGAGTTAATAATTTAAAAAAATATATGTTAGAAATCTTTTTTTCTTTCTTTCTAGTTACTATTAATTGCTAAACTGTACACAGGGAATTGTTTTTCTAAGATACCATTGCAGAGTATAGTTTTGTTAACATCACAAAGATAGTATATTGTTACTAGAAATCTGTGAGTGTATATGCCAATTTAAACCCTAACTGGAGCATTACATGAGATAGCTCGGCAAATTATCCTCACAACGAATATTCTTGATATTAGAAAGAGAAGTAGCCATATATATTTTGAGAATTAATCAACGACAAGGATCTGTGGAAATAGAAGCCATACATACATCTTATACGGGTTACGTTCATTATGACGATAGATGCACTTCACATGAAAGGGAATGAATTGACAACATGAAGCTAATAAGCCTTGGTATAACAAGAGAAATTTCTTGCTCTGATGAAGCTAAGCTAAGCCTTGACTGATGAAAGTCATGAGCCAATTTTCATTTCGATTAGAAGTCAGGAGGGGTTGTGATGATGCTTAATTCATGAGTCAATTTTCATAGATTTTTAAGTCAGGAGGGGTTGTGGTGATGCTTAAGTCACAAGTCAGTCTTCATTCATGATGTAATTATAACCACCGTGAATAATGTTATTTTATTTCTTAATTTATAGAATATATGAGCAATCTACTCCTATAAATTCCAAGAGTAAGTAGTAGCTGATAGAAAAACAAAAATTAAACAAAAACTCAAAAGAGTACGTACGTAGTATCTTAATATATTAGAGGAATTTTACTTAATTAAACATGATGGGAGTGGGTGCTTTTGCGGTAGCTCTGATGATGATAACGGTAATAACCTCTCCTTGTGTTTACGGAGAAGGGTTCTCCGATCCCCAGGAAATTCAAGTACAAAGACTTTTGAGACGGCTCAACAAACCTGCTCTTAAATCCATTAAGGTATATCTTATACAAATGTAAATTATATACATATATATAAACTCCATGCTTTGAATATTCGCACGCAAAAAAATTGATGTGCTCTAATCTTTCTTACTGAGTGAAGATGGAGATATAATAGATTGTGTTCCTATAACTAGTCAACCAGCTTTGGATCATCCTCTACTTAAAAACCATACCATACAGGTTTGTCTTCATTTACGATACCTCCTTTTGTTTATATATATATATAAATGCGGATGGGGCAATAATAAACTACAGAAAGTAAAGAACACAAGAACTTTGTTAACGAGGTTCGGTTTTTCCTACTCCCCGGGACCACGTCCAGATTTCGATTTCACTAGAACAAGAAAGCAAATACAACTTATTCGCAAACGCGTAAATCAAGCACAACCCTCTTAATTCACTGCCCCGTTCAATAACATGAAATCTTAAGGATAAATCTCTACCCTTAACTAGACTAACACCAAGCCTAGATTCAAACAAGATAACCTAACCTTGGGCTAAACTCCCCCTGAGTCTAGACTTCAGATCTTCAACTCTCTTGAGCAACCTTCACACACACGTCACACCGACGAACAAAGAAGCTTGAACAACACAAGCACCAAACCGCGAAACTAAGCCGCACACAAACACAGAAAGCTCCCTAGGATTTATCTTTATGCCTCAGCTCTCTTGCTTCTCTAAGACGTGCCCAACACCTCCTTATATACCCATCAAGACTTCCTAATCAGCATATGAGAAGATTTTCGAATTTCATAAAAAATAGACTTTTTCCTTTTTGATATTTTCCTTTTCCTTGTAAAACTCCAATTTAATCAACCAACGAAATAGTAGTTTTCCTCTTCAATTCATCCTTAAACCGTCCTTCAATGTTGCCTTCTCAAACCTTCTAGAAATTTCTCACACACATAAAACAACAGCAATCCCGTATCACGTCTTGAATCACACAGACACTAATTCAGACAAACCAATACATCTTCAATATATGCATGATCATGTTGAGACGATAAATTTTTTGCACGTAGATGAGACCAAGTTCTATCACGGAAGATGAATCTAAGAACACCAAGAAAAAACAAAAGGCTATAATTCAGGTGTGGCAAAAGAGTGGAGATTGTCCGGAAAACACTGTTCCTATAAGAAGAACAAAGAAGGAAGATATTTTACGAGCACAATCTTTGAAGAGTTTCAGGAGAAAAACTCATAGACGACGCATTGCTGAATATAAAAGTCCAAATGCAGGCCATGAGGTACATCATCTTATTTGAATTGTCCTTGTGTTAAGTACTGTCATGTGGCGTTACTGACATTTTTTCCCATTTTCTGGAGCCGGTTTTAGTATGCAATCATGGAATTAAAGACGGGAAAGTTTTTCGGGACAGAATTTACAGTAAATATCTGGAACCCAAAAGTTCAAGTTTCAAATGAGTTCAGCCTGGCTCAGGCTTGGCTTGTNAAAGTTTTTCGGGACAGAATTTACAGTAAATATCTGGAACCCAAAAGTTCAAGTTTCAAATGAGTTCAGCCTTGCTCAGGCTTGGCTTGTGTCTGGAGAAGGCCCTAATGCTAACACCATTGAAGCTGGTTGGCAGGTCATGTCCTAGTCCTCCATTCTAAATAAACTAGTTTCCTCACATGCAAAAAAAACTTAATTGACACCTATCTTTGTTTGCCATAATTTGTAGGTTTGTGAACAAATATACCATGATTATAATACTCGATTATTCGTTTTCTGGACGGTAAGTTCCCAAATCCATGAAATTTTAATTTTGTGTGTAAAAAACCTTAACTATATATATCAAGCTAATCATTTGAGAAATTTCACGTTGTGGGGGGAAAATATTACTATATATTACCACACTATATATAACCAGATTTTATATTATTCCCTGGTCTGAATTATTAGCTAAAATTTTGAAATTGTAGAACAATGGATACCAAGGACCTTCGTGCTACAATCTGGAGTGCCAAGATCGGTTTTGTTCAGGTGAGCACTCGTTTTGTTGTAGGTGGAACAATATTTAATCCCGTGTCAGAATACGACGGAGAACAACAAGAGCTCTCCATGAATATAAGGAAGGTACAAATCTTAACAACACTACTGTAACAAAAAAAAAGAATGATTATCCTTCAGATATATAATTTACTCCATTGCATGAAAAAATTGTGAACCATTATAAATTATTTTTATTCAATAATAAAAATTAAATTATTTTGTATGAAACGAATTATTTTTTTTATGTAAGGATATAAGAAATAAAGTATTAATTAACATAATCAAAAGGAATATATATCTTTATTTTTTAATTACTAAATAAGTAAATCTCCTATATA
Organism: Camelina sativa; assembly: GCF_000633955.1. Taxonomy (NCBI): domain Eukaryota; kingdom Viridiplantae; phylum Streptophyta; class Magnoliopsida; order Brassicales; family Brassicaceae; genus Camelina; species Camelina sativa. Next base: position 28,084,185 of record NC_025688.1, read on the forward strand.
TATATATATATATATCTTATTATATATCTTTAGCTTTTATTTTCTTCGGTCAACAAAATATATCTATTTCGCCAAATAAATTCACCAAAATAGTGCAAACTGATTTTTTTAATAATAGTTTTAAAAGGCGAAAACAGTACTTTCGTACAAAATAGGAGGTAGCATAAAGCTTGGATTACAGATGCTTTTAGAAAAATCAAAAATATCATGTTTTTTTTTCTTTAATTTATGAATAAAAGCATCATATGAGTTTATTGGTCACCCGGCATAACTATATATGGGTATATTAGAAGGTAACATGAGTTGCTCCGTTCCCTAAGTTATTATATATCTTCATCTTAACGAAAAATTAATGGACTGCCGATTTTATAGTATGACGACAAAAACTGGTGGCTAAAGATCGGTGAAGAGTTCGTCGGGTACTGGTCTGACGACTTGTTCACTTCTCTAAACGATGGAGCCACGGTAGTTCAATGGGGCGGTGAAATTGTTAATATGATGACAGATGGGAAACACACGACCACCGAGATGGGAAGCGGGCATTTTGCAGAAGAAGGGTTCAAGAAAGCAAGCTATTTCAAGAATCTTAAGATATATGATGAAGCCAATACTATGAAGGAACCCCTAGGACTTTATCCAAAAACTGGTCATGATGCATGTTACAACATTAAGGCAGGAGATGCTGGGACAGACTGGGGGGTTAATTTCTTTTTTGGTGGTCCTGGTCGTAACGACAACTGCCCTTGATTTGGATCTGTGTGTGTTCAAAGCTTTCGATCGAAGATTTTACATATGTACGTGTCTGTCTGTAGTTGAATAAGAACGTGTGATAGTCATGATCTAAGGTAAACAAAAATCCACGTCATCGTACGTAATTAATTTTCCTTGATATTATGTGTATCTGTAAAAGCTTATATATACTATGTGATTAATTTAGGTTTTAATGATTCAAAGGATAAAAAAGACTTCTCTTTTTCCTTTCACAATATGTAATCAATAGACTTAATATTTTAAATATAATTTACATATCTATTGGTTGCCAAAATTAAATTTAAAAAAAAAAGATTACTAACAAAAGCTTTTTTTTTTTTTAAAGCTTTCTTTTTTTATTTTCTATATAGAAACAACTGTAAAGTTCTTTTTTTATTGTTCTAAAGATATTTTCTTTACTTTAAAGAAAAATATATAAAGACCCAGATATACATTTATATACATATATAGATATACCATGTCCAAATCATCTTCCAACAATTATTTTAAAAGTTTTAGGTATACGTACGTACTAACAATAATGCTTAATCATACGGTGAGTTTTCACCATTTTTGGGTGACAATAGCACTTGTAGTCGGAACTTTGGCTGGAATGAGCAAACTTTCCGATATCCATGAGAAGAAAATTGAGCAACGATTGAAACAACTCAACAAACCTGCCGTTAAATCTGTCCATGTATATATTCACAATAATATTTTCTTGCCTAAATGATCTTATGTGTTTTGTTTTAATTTTTTTTTTTTTTACATTGGACAGAGTCCAGATGGAGATATTATTGACTGTGTATGGATCTATCACCAACCTGCTTTTGATCATCCTTTACTTCAAAACCACATCATTCAGGTTTTGTAATACTGTTTCTTATTATTTATTTCTCTCTAGAATTCATATTAATTTACTTTTAGGTTTTGCTAACACTTCTTGTTTCCCTCGAGGAAGATGAGGCCAAAAAGTGACTCGTTAAGGGACAAGACTGGAGATAAGAAGACAGACGTTATACTTCAATTGTGGCGCACGAAAGGTGAATGTCCTGAGAACACTATTCCCATCAGAAGAAAAACAAGAGATGATCTGTTAAGATCAGATTCCATTGAAACTTATGGAAGAAAGAGCTCAGCAACCATTTCTCCAACTATTTATCACCTCCACGGTGATCAGACGGAAGTTCATGAGGTACATAGTCCCGACTCCCGACTCTAGACAAAATTTTAATATATGCTTGGTTTTATAATTAATTTTTTGGACGCTTATTTTTTTCAGTTAAACTAGTAAGAGCTACCCTTAACTCCTTAAGCAACTAACATAATATCTTTCATTTCATGAAATGTTTATACCGGTTGATATTTTATTATTTTGTATTACATTATTGTAGCATGCGTGTGTGTACGTCGATTATGGTGAATTCCATGGCAGCAAAAGCCGTATAAGTATATGGAAACCAAATGTTTTAAATACGGGCGAGCTTAGTTTGGCTCAAACATGGGTCACCAGTGGAGATTGGGACACTGGTTTAAACACTCTGGAGTCTGGTTGGCAGGTAAATATTGTCCTCTTTTTTTTAATTAACACTTCTCTTGTGTGTGTGTGTGTGTTTTTAAAAAATATTGTTGGATTGGCTCCATTAGACATAATGTCGCATTGTTGCAAAATTTCATGACTTTTTTACTCAATACTAATTGATAATAACTGTATACTCATATATAATAGATCCTACATGGTTTGGACGGTGACAATAATCCAAGATTTTTCACCTATTGGACGGCAAGTTAATTTCCTTTTTTCTTATTAATCTTAATTGTCATGCATTGACGAAGGTTTACTAATATTATTCGACAAAAAATATACAAAACATATATAGAGCGATTCATACGGAGAGATCGGCTGCTACAACCTTGACTGCCCAGGCTTTGTTCAAGTGAACAGATATATTTCTCTTGGTGCAGCTTTCAACACTATCTCGACCTACAATGGTGACCAATATGATTTTCATCTAACTATCGAGAAGGTATTTTATCTAGAAGTGCTGAACAAACACAACGTATAACATTTTTGACAAAGAGGGTCATCTCTAATATTAAATAAACTACAATTTGTTTTAGGATCAAGATACCGGACTTTGGTGGCTTAAGTTTGAGACATATCTAGTCGGATACTGGCCGAGCTTCATAGTTCCAAAGCTAGCAGATTCAGCACGGAAGATCGCATGGGGAGGTGAAATTGCGCATTATGTTGAAGGCAGACGGGAACACACGCTACCGCAAATGGGGAGTGGCCATTTCGCAGAAGAAGGTTTTAAGAAGGCGGCTTATTTCAATAGCATAGAGTACATCGATAAATCTAATAATCCCATCACACCCTTTCCCCAAAATCTCGAAGCAATCGTTACTCGGCCCGAATGCTATAACCTCAAGGTTGGCTCTAGCCGAAGGTGGGGAACTTACATTTTTTATGGCGGACCTGGACATAACCCTCAATGCCTATGACTCATCTTTAATTTGGCTCTAGCCGAAGGTGAGAGATTATGTTAACTAGATCTTTAATTTGTATTTTTACTAGAGAAATGAAGTACCCGTCGATGCGTTTGATTTTGAGAAGAGAATTATTCTAAACTTCTAATCTTTTGAATATACTAATGTAACTCCTCAAAATGTTTTTCCTTGCTTCATCAGTAATGCATAGGCCTTAATTAGATTTCTTCTATATATATTTCACGATCCTTAAATTAATTAGATAACATTTTAAATCAAGAAAAATACAGAGAATATGTTATCCGATTAATTGGGCACATAATAAATAATAATTATCGAATTTCTAATATGTGGAATAATACGACTTGCTGGAATTGACTCCGCTTAAGTATGGATACCAATACGGACAATTTTCTATGGGTCAGTGTCAGTCTTCTTTGTTAGTTTTACTGAATATATGTGTATTGACATGCATTTATTCGTAAACAAAAAAACATTTAACGGAAAACTAGAGAATTGATCGCCCACGTAAGTATTATCTCTAGTAGCGTTAGATAAAAAATGATAAATAACATTCTAGTGGGAATATCCATTTACTTCTTGCACAATTTATCAAAGGTTTGTTTATATAATGGCAAAGTAATATTGATAACGCAAAACATGATCAAATGACAAAATTTTCCCTATTTCTTTCACCTAGTTTAGAATATTTTTACAATTAATTTTCCTATTTTATACTACTTAAACGGTGGTAAAAAAAATATTTTTTAATTTGACGTAACAAACTTAGGAACCACTCCTTTCCATTCAAACCTAAGATTCTAATTTTCTTCTGGGACGTGGTTATTCCATATGAGCGTCGTCAATGGGCAGCTCTCCCATGACTTTTCTTTTTTTTTTTGGTCAAAAATCTCTCATGACTTTAATAAGAATGATGTTTAGTATAATAACACTAGAATCATACTACACATAAGAATCAACTCAAAACTCTCAAAACAAATAGGATAAATCGCAAAGTCAAGCAGCGAGCCAGCCAAAAAAAAATCATTGTACACATTGTACACACTGTACACATAGAATCACATAGAATGGTGGTAGTAACTTTATAGGGTAACTTTTATAGAATAAATCTGTTGGCTCTAACATATGCATTTTATATTATTTGATTTAGGATACATAATTAAACTCGTCTAAAAAAACTAGACACATACAAAATTTTAAAATTCTAAGCTAATACCTATAGTTTTTGGATTTTTTTTTGTTTTCTAAGTTTTTTGTTAAGATTTTAGGAATTGGGTGAGAAATGTGTATATAATTTGGTCCACATGATTAAAGATTTCCACTAAAACTAAAATACTTACATTATGAACGACACCACCATGGCACCATGAACTAATTTATGGTATATATTTGTTATGTTTTTGATTGGTGGCATTAATTAGGTGGAGGTGGTTAGAGATAATTGGGCACAACCCGTTTTTGTTAACCATAGTCTATAGATATTAGATACGTTTAAAGAGGCCATTTTTATTAAATACTATTGAAGACTATTATTGAAGACTATTTTTTTGTCAAAATATTGAAGACTATTTTATATACAATATTAATGATAAATTGAAAATGATAAATGGAATTAATAGAAACTCAATACACAAATAAGGTAAAAAATCTGTAGAAAATAATGAAGATGATGAAATTGGATAAGTAAAAACTTTGATATATAAAAAGAAAATAAAAAATGTTAAGTACATTCAGTGGCGGATCCCTATGTAGAAGGAAGGAGGGTCAACTGACTCCCCTAAAATAATAAAATGATTGTTTTTGCATGTAAATCAGTTGAGTATCAGTAGCACAGTTGGTTTATTTCCCCTAGATTGACCCCCTTATCCCGAGTTCGATTCCCCCTATTACATATACTAATCATGATCTGATCAATAATGTGCTAATTAAATCATCTATACTAGTATTTTCTTGAGAAGATGTTTGTGACAACCTTTTCAGAACTTGATAGCGTTCTAAAGATGTGTAGACTATTGAAGACTAACAAATTGGTTTTGCGTTTTAAGTAAAAAAAAAAAAAAGTCGTATCAATAAGCACCACGTTTCTTTTGTTGGATAAACGTAACAAAGTCGTTGTCACTTGTCATTAATTCACTTTTCAAGTGCTACCTTGCACGATTTGTAACTTGCAGAAAATAGAACGTAGACGGATATGATAAATTTATGTATAGATTTAGTATAAAACCTTGCACGACACCTTCCGTTAGATCGATCAGCTTTGACTTCTACGTTTAAGTTTGCGTTTTTATCATTCACAAAAAAAAGAATATGCTTTACACTTATCCTCTCTTTTTTGTTTCTAAGCAATTGACACCATTAGACTTGCATTGATATATATAAACCCATGACTCCAAGTTTCCTCTGTTTCTAACAACCAAAAAAGGTATCCTTTGGTGACATATCTGTTATCTGTACATCAACCTTCCTGTGTATGTTCCGCTATCCGAAATATGGGAAATTGCCTTTCAATTTCGGATCCTTCTCTTGAAGATGTATCAAATAAGATTCTCAAAGCACTTCCCGTCGAAACTGCCTTCAAGTTTCCCTCACCATTGCCTACTTTTACTCAAGGTTTGTATCGCTTCTCATTGATCCCTCTCTCTCTCTCAATTACTTTGATAATTTTGATTTTACTAGCATCATCAGGTGATGGTTTTGCGAAACGAACCATCGACTTGGGAGGTGGTCTGGAAGTTAGTCAAGTTTCGACATTCAACAAAGTTTGGTCCACTTATGAAGGAGGACCAGACAATCTCGGAGCCACATTCTTTGAACCATCTTCAATCCCTTCCGGTTTCTCCATCCTCGGCCACTATGCTCAACCAAACAACCGTAAACTCTTTGGTTGGGTACTCACAGCTAGAGATTTCTCAAGCAACACACTGAAACCCCCAGTAGATTACACCCTCGTTGGAAACACCGAGTCGCTCAAGATCAAACAAGACGGACCTAGTTACTTCTGGCAGCCCGTTCCACCTGATGGATACCAAGCCGTTGGTCTAATAGTCACAAACACCTCACAAAAGCCACCTCTAGACAAACTACGCTGCGTTCGATCAGATCTAACCGAACAATGTGAAGCTGATACATGGATATGGGGAACAAACGGAGTCAACATCTCAAATCTAAGACCAACCACAAGAGGAACACAAGCTACAGGTGTCTGTGTAGGTACATTTACATGGCAAACCCAAACCCCCCCTCCTCCATCATTAACTTGCTTAAAGAATACAAATTTCGACTTCTCTACAATGCCTAATGAGTCCCAAATTAAAGAACTGTTCCAAACTTATTCTCCCACGGTCTACTTCCACCCAGACGAAGACTATCTACCTTCCTCTGTTAACTGGTACTTCAACAACGGAGCATTGCTATACAAAAGAGGCGAAGAATCAAAACCAATCCCTATCGAATCAAACGGTTCAAATCTTCCACAGGGCGGATCAAACGATGGATCATACTGGCTAGACCTACCTATAGACAAAAACGGTAAAGAGAGAGTTAAAAAAGGAGACTTACAAAGCACAAAAGTGTATCTTCACATCAAACCAATGCTCGGAGCAACATTCACAGACATATCGATCTGGATCTTTTACCCTTTCAATGGTCCTGCACGAGCTAAAGTCAAATTCGTAAACCTACCGTTGGGGAGGATCGGAGAACACATTGGGGATTGGGAACACGCGACGTTACGGATCAGTAACTTCACCGGAGAGCTATGGCGAGTGTTTCTATCGCAGCACAGCGGTGGAGTTTGGATCGAAGCTTGCGATTTAGAGTTCCAAGGAGGAGGAAGTAACAAACCTGTAGCTTACGCATCGCTTCACGGACACGCGATGTATCCGAAACCTGGATTGGTGTTGCAAGGAGACGATGGGGTTGGGATAAGGAACGATACGGCGAAGAGTAAAAAAGTGATTGATACTGGATTAGGGTATGAAGTGATTGCGGCGGAGTATGACGGCGGAGGAGTGGTGGAGCCGCCGTGGGTTAATTATTTGAGGAAGTGGGGACCTAAGATTGATTATAACGTTGATGATCAGGTTAAGAGCGTTGAGAGGATATTGCCTGGGTTTCTGAAAAAGGCCTTTGTTAAATTCGTCAGCAAGATTCCTGATGAAGTTTATGGTGAAGATGGGCCTACTGGGCCTAAACTTAAGGGAAACTGGGCTGGTGATGAAAGTTAAATGATGAATATGATTGTTTTTTCCTTAGAATATTCTTTCTTGGTTTGTTTATAAAATTGTTCTTAAACCCTGTTTATGTGTATATAATATATACATAAAAATTAAGTTAAACCAAAAAATATTGGAAATATTAGTGAACAGATTTTTATCATAATAAAACACTTCAGATACACACAAAGCCAAAAAGTAAAACCAAAAGTACAAAAAGTTTATGAAAGGAACAAAATTTTCTTAGTTTTTAGTTACCAAAATTTTGGAAATCCAGAGATCCACATTGTTTGCTCTCTATAGATTTCACAGCAGGTCCAGGCTTCTTTGTATCCTTTTTATGATCACCATTTACGCCTCTCGGTCTTCCAATACCCATCTTAGGTAGACCACGGTTCAGTCCTTCCAACAAAACACAAGCTTTACACCATTTCTGCATATCATGTTTTTAATCCCAAAACAATCAAACAACTGTATATTAACTCTATGTTCTAATGATGCATGACAACTGACACTTTATGTGATAAAGAGAGGTCTCACCTGGCTAGAAATATACCCACATCTCTCACACGTTCCTTGCTCGGGCATCTTTGTGGTTGTTGCTATTCTAAAATCTTCTCCAGATTTTATGATGTCCAGGATCGCCCTTGGCCTGCATTTTGTATAAGTTAGTGATCCCTACTTAACTCATGATTGTAGCAGATACTGACAGGAAGAAGAAGTCGAGAAAGAACCTTAGTCTTTCCAAATCTTTGATAAACTCACGGACAAACCCACGATACGCATTAGGAGAGTATATGCCTGCAAACTCAACAAACGAAAGAGTTATCTTGGCTGAAAATGAAATCTAAGAACAGAGAAAAAAAACTCTGCAAAAACTTTTAAAATGCACACTTACATTCAGTAGAGAAGTAGTCCAGCTTCTTGAAATAAGCATACGTATAGCAACGTTAAGGTATATCGCAAAATATTCTGGTTGACAAGTTACAGTAATATAAAGTATAAACCCATCAGAAGTAATCAAAACAGACGGACGTAATAGTAAAGGATATATGACAATCTCCTTTTCGTATGTATACTTGAAAGGTTTACATCTTGGAATGGGACCATCTTCACCAGTAGTAATCGATGTGCAGCGACTTAATCTACAATAGCCAACATTACAAAAATAGTTTCATTCAGGACCGAGAGAGATTTTTCCTTTTTCCTTTCAACCAAATCATCAAAAAATATTTACCTAGCAATATCCCCACGCAATATGTTCAAGAGAACGGTTTCAGCTATATCATCTGCATTATGTCCAGTGACTAGCTTATCTACTTTCAATAACGCAGCTCCTCGATCAAGTGCCTTTAGATGAATCAACCAGAAGCAACAATTAAACACAAAATTGTTGTGTTATGCAGAGTTATTGAAAAACTGTAGAACAAGAAAAAAGAATATTGTTCCCCTACCTGTCGACGGAATACACCACAAAAGGTGCAATTGTTCTTCAAACCGATCATTTTTACAATGTCATCCATTGTCCATCCATAGAGATCTTTGTATGAAACAATCTGAAGAGGCAAACCATACTGAAAGAAAGAAATACAGAATCCATCAAATGAAGAGAAAACAAAAACGTCAAAAAACAATCACCTATCACACACATAGGATTCAAAAAGATTACTTGGACTTCGTTCCGTTTAACGGTCTCAAGTGAATCATCACGATAACCCGTAATCCCTTCATCTATGGACAAGAGAAAGAGATCCAATCCGTAATTGTGGCGTCTGTTTAGTTCTGATAACACATATGCCAGAACTGTCGAATCTGCACAACAAATCCCAGATTTTTTTTGATTATTTGATGAAGCAGCTATCAACTAAATCAACTTCCAGAACAATCTAAATGTGTAACAGCATTATCTTGAAGCAAAATATGAACATAAGTTTGAAGGTTGAAAGAGAAGAAATTTACCTTTTCCACCAGAGGCACCTATAGCAACTCGTTCACCGGATTTGAATAAACGATTCTGAACAATGACTTGATGAATCTCCTCCTCAAAAACCTCATAGAAGCACTCTCTGCATATCTTTAAACACACATACTCAATCACTTCTCATACATAAAAATTGGATTTGGAAACTAAAGATTGGATTTTGATCTAATTCCAACGAATCAGATCGATAATTTTTGATTCGATTTCACATAAAGAATCATAACCCAAACCAGCGGAATTCATAAAAGAGCCAAATCTTACAGTATAGAATAATAGAAGTTTGTTCCAAGCTTCTTCTTAAAATCTTAGCTAAAACCCAAACAAGAGAAGTTTGGGTAGAGTTACCTGTTGAAGGGTTTTGGGACGTTTGAGAACGGGACGTCTCAGGATGCATAAGCAGCAGAGACGAGTGGCTCCTGCTTTCTTGCTCTTGGACTCCATTTCTCACCGGAGCTCCTCCTGCTTGTCGGAGGTGAAAAGCGACCTAAACTCGACGAAGTCAGAGTAAAACGCCATCGTTTTGTCTATATGGGCCCTAAAAGGGCTTTGACGGAATACGGAGTCAAGAGCTAAACGGCGTCGTTTGAGTAAAGGCATTGCGTCTGTGCTGCCTGAGTTTGACTCATCGCTTAAGAGTTAAGATTAGATAAAGAAACACTGATGCGGTAATTTTGTCTTTTAAACTCTCAACTCTGTAACTTTATTGGCACAACAAAACTTGGCTTCCATGTTTTCATCATATCTACCATCTCCATTGCTGTATTGGTCACAAGCTTCAGCGATGGTGGTTGTAATGGCACAAGCACATGTTATGTGCGTTCTTATGAGAGATGATTCATTCAGCCGAAAAGTTAATTTACATTTACTTGCTCAGTTTCTTCCTATTCCTCTGTTTTCCGTGCTTTGTTTCTTTACTTGCTCTGTCTATCTTATTGCTCTCTTTTGGGTGTTCTGTTTTCTTTACTTTACTTTACTCTGTTTTCTGTGCTCTGTTATCTTTTTAGCTCTGTTTCTTTAGGTGCTCCATTTTTCTCTGGCCTCTGTTTCTCTACTTGTTATGTTCTCTGCTTAACATTACATCACAAAGAAAGATAGACATTGATCTATGTCCAAAATATGGTGTAGTATGATCAATTGCTTATGAATCAATATCCCTTTTTCTCAGAATCTGTAAAATAGAGAATCTATGTAATGGATCAAGTGAAGTAACTTCACCAACCTTGATGTTTTTCTCAATTTATCTATGTTCTAAATGTCTAATGAAAACAAAGAGTATTCACAAGACTCATTCTTTATTCATCTTCAGGGACTCACATAAGGAAGATACAATAAGAAAGCAACTAACGAGTAGACAACATGGAACAAAAATCAACTTGTATTAAATTTTAATGACTTTGAAGTATATTTTGTACATATGTTTTGCCTGTTGCAGTATGATCTAAACTTATCCTTTATGAACAAAAAATTGAAAACATTATACTGTCAAACAGTAACCAAGTTTGAGTTATGTTTACCATACCAGAAAACGTTGCATATCTTCCTTCTGTTCATTCTAGTAGTAGTGGTTGACGCAGAGGCTTTAGAATTGTGCTATCGAGTTCCATAAAATATGTTACAACAACTCCAATAAGCGAGCATACAGCTGGAACAAGTCCTAACCCATATCTTGTCACCGAGAAGTAAAAATGTTGGTTGATGTTTACATCGACCTTTGGTGAAGTGCCTGCACCATTTTCCAAATCAAACTTTTATAAACAATCGCTAGATATTTAAGATAATTTTAGAAAGAAAAACAAAAAACTTACTTTGATGTGACTGAAGAACATATAAAGCAAGCCCACATGACATTTTGTCTAAGAAGCTTAATGACCCACAAACGAATGCACATCCACCAAGTTCCGAACCAATCAGCACACTCTGCATACTGATTGCTGTCACCTGTGGAAAAAAATGTGATTATCAAAAGACAGATCTCTAAGTTACATGTAAACACATGAAGACGTCAGATCTAAGAAAGAATTGTCTTACCAGCATTAATGCATTTGCGATGCCGATAAAGATAGAGATGGCATACATGTAAGAGTTAATGCTTCTGGACAATAAGAGGATTGCTACACCGCAGAATATCCAAATGATACCACCCGCACAATAGTATGCCTTGAGGCGTTTACCATTCCATGGAATCTCCTACAATTATGGGAATATAGTTGTTACATAACACACTAAGAAAGGAAAAAGTTTAGAGAGAAGAAGAAGAAGAAGAAGATAAATGCGTTTGAACTTTTTGTCACCTGAAGCATAACCGATACAACGAAGCTGCAGATGTAGATTATTGCGGGGATCTGAAAATTCAACATTAGTCAGTAAAATTTGATCATCTAATAGATGAAAGCTTACTGCAGTGGTTGTTTCTTTTACCAGCGCTTTAGCGGATTGAGCCATCTGCAAATCATCAATAACAAAGAATGCAAGATATGCCTGCCAATATTAAAGACATCCTGAAATGTAAGTATTTGATAGTATCAAAAAGAAGCAAAGCGAAAGAAACAGAAACTAACCTGAGAAACATTCAATACTAGTCGAGTGAGGAGATAAACCATAGCAACTTGATAGTATAGAATTTTACGGAACCAATGAGACCACGGTATTCTTGCTCGGCAACTTTCTTTTAGATCAATCCGCAGCCTTTGAGAATACATTAACACCAACTCATTTTCAATAAAAATATCATCCATCAATGCATGAACTTTGGTAAAAAGTGATCTAGGCATTTCAGAGAAAAGTGTGCATTACCTTGGTTCTTTTGTCCCCATAAGAAATATGACCACAAAGCAGCAGCCAACGGTAATGGATGAGTAAGCAATCCAACGATACTGTAGACTTAGGCAGACTTAGAATCATATCTAAAGGCATTAAACATAAACAAGTCGATAGAAGCATCAACCTGACATTCGGTACTTTCTTTTGTCACGGCCTCACTAACACCAAATACAACTAAAGCAATCGCGTATAAGCCTAAATTAGCAACCTGAAATAACAGTTAAATGGAAATGTTAAGTATAAGCCTAAAAAGACATTTTAAAGAGCTCAAATAAGACTAAAGGGAAAGAGTTAACCATGCTAAAAGCGTTACGGGAGCTTGTTAGTGCTACTCTGCTTGTTGAGTTCAGTGTAATGCAATTTACCATAGCCCTAGAGAACATAAAAGTTATAATGATGAACAGATCTCACAGAGTAAATTTGAGATTAGCCTAGAGAGAAGATCAAACGGAAAAAAAAAAAGAAAGATTGTTTTATTACATGTGAGAAACCTGAGTAGCAGCCCATCCTATATTGAAGATAGCTGCAAACATACTGTACGATAATGTTTCAACAGTTAGAGAGTTACTGTTGAGGAGTGTACAAGGCAAACAACCGCCAAAAACAGATGAAAATGAGACAGCAACTAGTAAGGATCCTGCAGCATGCCAAATTTTGAAATGCCCAAATCTGTCAATCTGGTCATATGAAAAAGACAGATTTTGTGAGATNTCTGACAGAGTAAATTTGAGATTAGCCTAGAGAGAAGATCAAACGGAAAAAAAAAAAGAAAGATTGTTTTATTACATGTGAGAAACCTGAGTAGCAGCCCATCCTATATTGAAGATAGCTGCAAACATACTGTACGATAATGTTTCAACAGTTAGGGAGTTACTGTTGAGGAGTGTACAAGGCAAACAACCGCCAAAAACAGATGAAAATGAGACAGCAACTAGTAAGGATCCTGCAGCATGCCAAATTTTGAAATGCCCAAATCTGTCAATCTGGTCATATGAAAAAAGACAGATTTTGTGAGATACTAAAATACACTGTTCCATTTCACAAAGATCAATCAATTTAGACTACTCTTAAATTAAACAAGACTACAAAATTAAAAAAAAAATACTTTACCAATTCACCAACGAAGACAGTAGCAAAACCATCTGCAACTTGACCAGAGAGCATGACAACTGCAGCATCCCTACAAGAAGAAGAGAAGCTCAATCAATCTCACTAATGCCACAAATTGAAGGTACTAAAAATCAGGAGAAGATATTGTTGTATGTACCTTGGGGAGAGACCGATTTGGGTTAAAAACAAGAGGAGGTAAGTGAACCAGCAAGAAGCAGTAATGTCATTAAGCATATGTCCAACTCCATAGTAGAACACAGACAACCTTCCAAGTGGTTTCGTCGATGGATCCTCTTCCTCATCGTTCCTTCCGACAATCACAGGTGACGTCATCAACCAAATTGGTTTTTCAGAAGAGACAAAAATTTTGTATTTTTTTTTTAAAATTGTAATCGTACAATTCGAAATCTGCATGGAAGAAGACACATCGAAGATTTTCAAAATAACCCAAAACCTCGAATATAGTCAATTGTATCTAAAGAAAAACACGAACTTTCGGATTTAAGAAATTGAGGAAAGGTGAGAATTTTCAAGAACGAGAAAAAGAAAGAAAAAAAGGAACAAACTTTTTGTACCTGTTGAATGAAAAAAGGAAGAAACTTGCAATCCCAAAATCGAATTTTGATTCAGAGACCCTTAAAGAATCTGTTCAATAGATTTATCCAATTCCCAAGGAAACGGGAATAAGAAGGAAGAACAAAAAAAAAGGGAAAAAGACAACGGTTGTGTGAGAGCGAGCTTAACGAGAAACTTGAAAAAAAATAAAAGGAAAAATAAAAAAATTTATAGTAATACTTTCCGGCGTAAATACGTCATTATTATTTTTTCTTCAAATTTAATTTTTGACTAAAGAATAATGAATGAATTACTACTAAAAAAGGAAATTAAATGTTGTTGACAAAAAAAAAAAAAAGAGAAGAGAAGAGAATCACGATCATGAAAGAGAGACGAAACTGACCGTAGTAGATAATCTAGGAAACCGTGAGGTCATGTGATTGCTCTATAGATTTGGTATGGGGACACTATGGATGATTTATATATAGTATATACTATATGATACATGGTTGCAACTTGCAACAGTTTCTTACAACACTATTACTGTGTGTTGCTGCTACACTGCTACTACTTGTCTCTGCCAAACTGCAAACAACAGTTTCTTCCCAACACTATTACTGTGTGTTGATGCCAATACTTGTCTCTACAATAGTATTTTATACTTTTTTTAACCATACAATTAGGTATAGCCTAAATTCAGGTTTGCCGAAGTTTTTAACCAACTTTTGTTGAGTAAGTTCCCGTAACCCCATTAAACCGAAGTCCTTGATCGATCAGTAGTCCAACTGATTGTTTTACAATATGACAACAACAAAAACAAAAAAAAACAAAAAAAAGTAAGTTTATGGCAACTTGGATCTCCACAACTTAGTGATCATGTTCCATTTGATCCTTGTGGTTCCCTCTTTTTATTTTCTTGTGGATCTGATTCGCACTCAGAAGAATTCATTTGTCGCTAAGAGGCTTATCGGTTAATGAAATTGCGTGTGGATGCAGTTCACTTCAGTTCAAACAAAACCATCATACATTCATACTCAATGAATAAAAATTCAGAGTTTTAATTTTTCTCAAGTACAAATATTACAAAAATAAAAATTGATAAAATCATACAAGATAGAGAGAAGAGTTGTCATTTGTAGCTAGCTCGTGTCTCATTTTGCGCCATACAAAGAAAGAAAAAAACAATAGTTGAGAAGAGTTGTCACAAAGTGAAAACTACATTCATCAGTCAAAACCAAAAACAGCAACGGCACAAAATCAAAGCCACCGCAATTACACGAAACCAACGTGACATCCTTTTCACGTTTCATTGTTGTTATCTAAACGAGGATGAAAATACAAAATATTACGAAGAAATGGGCAACAACTAGCCATCGTTTACCAAATAAATGGGTCGTCCGACCACTGTTGTTGTTGTTATCAGGTCCTGCGGTTGGAGGAACGCTGGGTGGGTCAGAAGCTAGGCCGATTTTGTGTAAAACTTGATCTATTAGATAGAACACTTGGGCTTCTGGAGATTTTGGGTCCAAGTGAAGGAAAGCTGAAACTCCCATTCCACCACAAATTATAGATTCGTTAATTTTGCTTCTATTAATCAAATTTTCAAGATAATTCATCACTAGAGAGTACTTAAAAACTTACCACCGGTCTTGCTAATAAATTAATCACAAGAAAATGCAAAAAGACCCATATGTGAGTTCAGTTTCTTACACGATAATCAACATGGTAAATGTTAAATATTTATTATTTTAGAAAGTTAGATTCTAACTAATTAGCAAGAACTTTCTAACTAATATCCACAGTAAAGTAAAACGGTAAAAGTCTTAGAGAGGTGAATAAGGTACGAACCAGGGCATTTAGCGACATCAGCAGTGACATGGCAAACGGAAGGAAGAGTGTACGAAAGAGAGATATTGATCTGAAGACCCAAAGCAGGATCATTCCTGTCTTGGATGATCACACAAATACAGTTTTTCTCCGAATCTAGAATCTGTTTGAGGCCGGAGCAACAAACCGGCGTCGGAGATTTTGCTTGTCCTTTCATGTAAGGAAGACACGTGCCCATACTTAAACGCTCTTCCCTACACTGTTCTTCATTTTTTGCCTTATCTTCTCCACCTCCCACCACCGTAGTCGTCATTGTTAAAGCTATTGATATCACCACTAGAATAATCCTCCATAATTCCATTTTTTTTTTCTTTTTTAAAAAAATTTCTGATTTGATTTTTTTTTCTTTTTGTAAAGAAAATGTGAGAACAATAGATCTCAAATATCAAAATCATTATCTCCATAACGCGGAATCTGTGTATAGTAACTTTATAATAAGACAAAAGTTTATCAACTTTGTAAAGACTTTGGTAAGTCAAGTTTCAACCCTCTTTGTCTTGTTTGGCCGACCTCTTTTTTCCTTTTTTTTTTTTGTTTAATTTCATTTTTCAAGATCTTAAAAGAATGTTCAAATCTGTCAAAAAGGTATAATTCTTCACAAGTCACTACAAGTCTACAAGATATTTTACGAGAAGAAATATTTTTTAACAAGATCTCTTTAACTCATTTGTCGGTTTACAAGTGACTTAATATTTATACTCAAGTCTTCGAGTCAAGGATTATAAGAGCATCATTAATGGGAGAACTTTTTTTTGTATTCTTAGATTAAATATATAGTGAAAATAATGTTAGATCAGTTGTTAAGATCATAGGTAAAAAAAATGGGAGAACTAATTATGGTGTTCTTAGAATAAAGATATAGTGAAATAATATTCAACATTTTACAAATTATAAAAACTTATAAAATAACATTTAAATTGCTTACTTATATAAAAGCAATTGTATACTTATAAATTAATATAATATTCTTAAACATATTACAATTATAAAAACTTATAAATTAACATCTAAATTGCATACTTATATAAATGAAATATTTTCTTTTTTTCCAAAAAATCTCGTCCAATTACATGAAGCCACGTTAAATAAGAACTGGGTTAAATCAGTTCTACATTAAGAACTAAAAAAAAGTGTTCTAAGCCACTATTCATTATTTTTATAATTTTTTTGGGTTTAGAACATCCTTGGTATTCTCCCATTAACGATGGCCTAAAGGACTGTAAAAGTAATGAAGTTGACGCTAAAATCTGGATGTCGTGTGTAAGTCTAACGTCTATTTTAAGTTTTAACAACGAAGCAAAATCCCTTTACGTTGCCTTTATGGCTTTATCAATATGTTTTTGAGTCATTTAAAAACCAACGTCAACCCTAGTTCTCTTAACTAGGTTTGATAAATAATTGATTGTATTTCTTGAAGAATAAAGATTATAGTGTTTCAAATAAATTTAATAAAAAGCATTAAACGAGACATAGAAAAACTGTATTTCGTACGTGTCTTATTTTGTGCCACACAAAAATAGAAAGAAAGAGGTCTCACGATCACGAAATAGAACTAAATTCATCAATCAAACACAGTTACGGTAAAAACCAGCGTCACTCCAATTGCGCAAAATCAACGTTACATACTTTTCACTTTTCGTTATTGTTATCTATACGAGGATGAAAATGTAAGAAAATACGAAGAAATGGGCAACAACTTCGAGCCCTAGCCATTGTTTATAGAAGCTATGAGCGTGGTTCGAGCCTGGCACAGAGGTCGCTCGACCACTATTTTTACCATCATCGGATCCTGCGGTTGGAGACATGCTAGTGGGTCCAGGGGACGAGCCAGTGGGAGCAGAGGCTGAGACGGTTTTATTTGCTAGCTGGTAGAACACTTGTGCATCTGGAGAATTGGGGTCCAAGTGGAGCAAAGCTGAAACACCCAACCCATCCCATAAAAATATGAGTTTTCTTATTTAATATATATAATAATCCCTTTCAAAAACTTGTCTACTAAACATACTATTCGCATACTCTGTTTTTATTCTTGAATGTGCTATATATATATATCGATGTACATTAACATATGACTAATTACTTCACAACTTTTTAACTCATGTAACGTGAGTCATGTTATACGCTCGGCTTAATTAGATGGTAACATAAATGACTTTTAAATAACTAACTATTATGGTGGATTCGTTGATTTTTTTTTTTTTGGTAGGATTCCACCAAATCAGCTAATATAATTTAGTCCAAATGTTATATGGATAGAATTCTAACGTTTTATATCAATGATGATATATAGTTTACAAAAGTCACCCAAATATGTAAAACATCAAAACATTAATGATTCTACACTATAATCATAAACACTCGGATTCAGTTAGCACAAAATTTCTATATATCCAAAAATAAAAATTATTTAGTTAGCACAAAATTTCTAGAGAGGTAAAGGTACGAACCAGGGCACTTAGTGATGTCAGCAGTGGCGTGGCAAACAGAAGGAAGAGCGAGAGCGAGCGAGACATTGACCTGAAGACCCAAATCAGGATCGTTCCTGTCTTGGATGATGACACAAAGACACTTCTTGTTGGAATTAAGAACTTGTTTGAGGCCGGAGCAACAGTCCGGCGTCGGAGATTTTGCCTGTCCTTGCACGTATGGAAGACACGTGGCCATACCCACCAGCTGCTCAGTACATTCATCCTTATCTTTTGCCTTATCATCTCCAGCAGCCACCACCATAGCCAACATTATCAAAGCTATTGCTGTCGCCATTAGATTAATCCTCCATGACTTCATTTTTTTTTGTTACTATATGATGTTTTTGTTTTTTCAGTGTTATTGTTGTTGTGATTTCCACTACCATTCCTTTACTACCTCTCTTACGATTTATATAGCACTTTTGAGCTTTTAAGGGTTTTTCTACAAGCTATTTTGTTTTATTTTATTTTGTAATTTACGCGATGATTGCGTTGTATGCGTTGTCGTCACGACAGAAGTTAATCGGAGTATATATCGGTGATGGAAAATTGTGTCGTATATACATGCGAACGAACATGTGATCTCAAATGTCAACATCATTATTTTCTCCATAAGCTCAATCGGTGTATGGTGAATTAAAGACCCATAATTTTTAATTGTGAAGTATATTTTTGTCCATACTAAATTAATTTTGGTAAGTCAATTCTTAACCCTCTTCTGTCAAATTTCAATGTCTACAAAGCTATTTTCAGTTTGATAGCTACGTACGTACCCATTAGTTTTCGCCTTATTATAAAAACCCAAATTAAAACCTGATAATCTACGTAAAATAAAATTTAGTTAACAATAACAACAAATGAATTAATCAAAGAATTAAACGTATGTGTTATATCAGTTATCATTCTTTCTTTCTTTTAATTACATATTCAATTATAAAATAGCAAAATTCCAAAGAAATAAAAACTATTGAATATCTATATGCAAGACTGAAAATCGCATCACTAATGTTTTGATAGCTATTCTTTGTTGTCATAAAGCTATTTTTCAAAAAAGTTATTCCCTAAAAAGTAGCTCACGAGATGTTTTGATAGCTAAATAATTCATTTTTGGTATAAAGTATTCATACACAATCACTACCCATCCATCATAGTATTAGAATAAATAAATAAAATAATTGCAAAAGCTACAAAACAAAAGCTGTGGGAATGCATGCATAAAGAAATCGAGTTAAGAAGAGGAAAGAAAGGGACCATCACTACTAACACGGTAACACCTACAACAACCCACTGAGTGGGAGTGTCGTCTCAGTGTTTGAAACTTTGAATTGTATACGTTGACACCTGGTGCAGTCTTTTGGAACCCTACTACACACCTTGACCTACAACTACAAAGCTACGAGACCATTGCGTCATTAATCAGGTCACTCTTGCCTTACCGTAGAACTCACTCCGTATCCTAAGGCCTATTGGGCCTTTACCTCTTAAGATAACCCAATAAAAACTAATTTAATACTACGGCCCAATTAAAAATAAACAAAAGGTTTTTATGGGCCTAATAATATATTATATGCTTAAGATTCTTTCTTATCTTCTTCACCGAGTCATCATTATCATCGAGGAAAGAAAGTGGAAAAAAATCGAAGAAGAAGAAGAAGAGAAATGGGAGTAGTAGTGCTCGATGGATCAACGGTACGGTCATTTGTGGAAGACGAAGAGCAGTTCAAGAAGAGTGTCAACGAGAGGTTCGCGGCTCTGGATCTGAACAAAGACGGCGTTTTATCGAGATCGGAGCTGCGAAAGGCGTTCGAATCGATGAGGCTGCTTGAATCGCACTTCGGCGTTGATGTGGTGACTCCTCCGGACGAGCTGACGAAGCTCTACGACTCGATCTTCGAGAAATTTGATACGGACCAGAGCGGTTCAGTGGATCTAGAGGAGTTTGGATCGGAGATGAAGAAGATCGTGCTTGCGATCGCTGATGGGCTCGGGTCTTGTCCGATTACGATGGTGTTGGATGATGATGAGGATAATATCTTGAAGAAAGCTGCGGATTTGGAAGCTTCCAAGCTTCAGAAGAAGGCTTCTTCGTGATCTTTTGAAAGTACTGGTGTCTTTCGTCTTTGTGGTTGTGTTCACTTGTGTTTTTGATGTAAGCGAGAGAGTATGAATAATAATAATAAAAAATAGACTTTTGAATTTGTGAGATTTTGAATTGTTTATGAATAATAAAAATAGACTTTGAATTTTTGAAATGTTTGTGATGCAAATTTGGATTGACTGAGTCGGAAGACTTGGGATTGAAGAAATTGGAAGATGAGATTAATCATTTTTGTATAAGAAAATTTCGCCAAAAAAATTTAAAAAAAAAAAGGAAAAGAATCGTCGCCTGAGAGATTCGAACTCTCGCGGGAAAATCCCACTCGCTTAGCAGGCGAGCGCCTTAACCACTCGGCCAAAGCGACTCCTTGTGATATATGTGACACTCTACTTTTTATACCTAATTTTATGTGTATGCTAATGTTTATTTTGTT
This sequence comes from Camelina sativa, assembly GCF_000633955.1. NCBI lineage: Eukaryota > Viridiplantae > Streptophyta > Magnoliopsida > Brassicales > Brassicaceae > Camelina > Camelina sativa. The sequence goes on from NC_025688.1 coordinate 28,105,012, forward strand.
GTGTCGTGCACTTTTTTTTTTTTTTTAACTGGCGGCTTTTTTTTATGGCGGCAACACTAGTAAAAAAAAAAACCACTATACTTCAAACTAGAGTCATGCACTTGTTCAATAGATGTGTCGATTCGTGTTTCTTTTCTTTTAGTAAATTTATGTATATGGAAATTTAAATTTTAAAGATTTTATTAAATCTTGACCGCTTAGAGCATACATGAATATGTACCAGTATCAAACCATACATGATTGGAAGTCTGATAGATTTTCGTAGAAAAAAATCAAAGCAATTTGACCAAAAATACCATAAGAGCTAATTTATTGACGCTCATAAATTTTAGAAGAATCTTTGAATGGAAGGAAATACCAAAGTCCAAAACTTAGAGATACGCACCCATTTTTCCCATTTAACTAACATTCCCATTATATTATAAGAATCTAAAGAGATATCAATTTTTTTCTACTGAATCCCCTCTCAACCACCCAACTTCTCTCATCAATGTCGTCCTCCTCTACCCAAAACCGATTGGAGCTCCAGGAGTACACCTGTCAAGAATGTGACATCATCCTTTCGGTTTTCTCATCATCTCCCCCTTCCTCTCCACGTTGTCCTCAGTGTCATCTCGTTTCTACTTTTACTTCTTCGACCCCTTTTGGAGTTAGTCCTGATGATGATGATGATGATGATGATGATGATGATGATAACGAAGACGACGAGGAGGCTCAAATTCTCGATCCAATTACGACCGTTCTGATCTCATCTTCAATGCTGTCCTCATCAGACGAATCTTCTTTACTTTGCACCATTTGCAGGGAAGATTTTGTCGTCGGAGAACCTGCCTGGAAATTGCCATGCAACCATTTGTACCATGAAGATTGCATTGTTCCTTGGCTCACAAGTCATAACTCGTGTCCTCTCTGTCGATTTGAGCTCACGGTTAATTCTACTGAGGACGACAGTGGTCTAACCTTGTGGTTTGATGTATTGACCCTAGAGGACGAGTTGGAGGAAGATACGGAAATAGGGTTATAAAAGATTATTTAAAACATTTTCACATTTATATTGATTTTCTTTGATAATAATAGACTTATATATATATATATATATATATGTGTGTGTGTGTGTGTGTGTGTGTGGATTTGAAAATGAGAGCGTAATTGATTTCAAAATATAATTTCATATTATGAAATTTTTTAATTGCATTACATTTTAGTTTATTTTCAATATGTCTCTTATTTAGTCATGTCCATTTATTTTAGAGAAATTGAAAGCAGATTAGCACAACGTAGTCCCGTGATTTGGATTATACGGTTCGATGTATTGACCCTAGGGGACGACTTGGAAGAAGAACATACGGGAGTCACTCTCAATTACAAAAGTTTAGACGGCTAACTTTGTAGGGTTTTCAAATATATGGATTTGAAAATAAGCGTGTAATTTCATATGAAATTAGTGTTAGAATTTTGAGAGAGTGAGCTCCAAGAAACACTCTACTCCAATAAACTCACAAGACACCAAAAAACAGAGTTTGTGTGTTCATGTGTAAAGAGAGTAATACAAGCCTAACAAGCTGTGTATACCTAGAGAATAAACATCATAGGCAACAACACTTTCACACCAAAAAGAACCCAAATAACCCTTATAGAAACCGTTAAGAGAATGGAAGAGATTTAGATTGAAGGAATGGTAGAGACCAAGCATTGCCAAGGCTTGGGCTCTCCATGAGAAGAGTATCAACCTAATCTACCCATTTTAATGTATAAGAGACTGATTTTGTATAAGGGGAAGTCTCCCAAAATAGAGAGCTTAGTTTATTCAATGCATAAGCATACATATTTATACACAACAGTAGTTGTCTCCCATTTCTAACCTAATGCCAACAGTTGTGTTGCTTAGATCCACTTTAAATTGAACTACAACAGTTGTGTTGTCTCACACTTGCTTGTACTTCCAACGGCCACATTGCTTCTTCCTTGTGTCCGCTGAATGATAGAGTGTTCTCCTTGCAAGTTGCTTCTTCTTCAATGTCAACATGTGATGGTTGAGTGCCCAAGAGTGATAAAAACATCTCCTAAACGAATCTTTGGGTGCATGTGAGCTTAACACACATGTGACTCCTCTTTGGTGCTAAAACCACATTTGAATGTGGTTTGAGTCCTTTGCAGCCTTGACACTGCTTCAGTTCAATAATTAGCGCATAATTAAAATCAAAAATACATTTTCAGTTTGTTTAATAACATTAGATTTAGTTTATTTTTAATGTGTCTCTTATTTAGCCATGTCGATTTATTTAGAAAAATCGAAAACAGATTAACACAACGTAGTCCGGTGATTTGGATTTTGAAGGTATAGGATCTCTATAGTGTTTTTGGGATTAAATATATTCTATTATTCACGAGTAGCTAAAACTACTATATATTTGGATTTGGGTCTTCCTAATAGACAAATAGACAATTTTGAATGCGAGTATATAGTAAACACTAAACACAATTAATGAACTCCACTCTCTCTAGATATCTAAATTGATGGATCATATGGTTTCTCTAGAGCTTTGCATATATATTTGTTTTTAAGTAGTACGAATGTATAGAACAAGTCTCTCAGTCCGCGTAATGGCATTAAATAATGACTGAATAGATTTTTTTGCCCCCAAATTTATGTTATTCACCTAAATAAATAAAAACATACAGCTATTTATCTGCACATATATCGAATCTCTAAGATTTATAAAAACCAAACGCGCCAGTATCAAACATTGTTTTCCTTTATAAATAAGTTTGACTTTAAAATCGATTGACATTAATATAATAAAAAGAATAACTACCAATATTGAAAACATATATGACCTCTCCTTATGATCATATGCTATCGTTTACAAGAATTAATTAATCAAGGTCAAAGCCAGCAATTAGTGGTATTGTATAAGAATTCACCAAAAAAGAGTGGTACTAAGATTTTCACGCTTAGGCCAAAAGTTACATCGAGTATAGTTAAAGAGATCGATCCCTTCATGTATGTAACTTTGTTTTTAACAAAAAAAAAAAAAAACAGTATATGTGATTTTGTAGAAGTGATAAGCAAATATGCTTTAATTTGTTGTAAAAACTAGATAAAAAAAATAGAATTCGAATTATACTAATTCGACTCTCCATATGATCTAAACATGTTTTTGAAATAATAATAAACCACACCACTTACGTAAAGTCAACGGAGGTTAAATCCACCCTGTCGCTCTTGTTTGCTTCTTTGGCAAAACAAAAGTCAACTATTATTTTATGAGTTTGCACCTTTTGAATTTTTTTTATTGTAAAGTTTGTAACTTTGTATGTCATTTTTTGTATAAAATAATTCTTTCGTGCGTCCGCTTCTCTGTGCAAAACAATAAATTACTACTTAATAAATATTTAAAAAAATGAACCAAAACGAGAAAACAGATTTTTGTTTTTGCTTTCTTAAGCACACCGTGGCATAATCTACGTGTCTACACCTCAAACATTAGTTTGTAGATGAATGATGTCATTTATATGTTCGTCTCTAAATACATAGAGATGAAATTAAGGAGTGGACATTACAAAGCTATTCGAGGGAAAATTTTGGTTTTAATATAGCCTATATATTCGAACTAAATACTGTAAGATGATATGAAAACTAATTAATGATCTACTGGTTTCTTTTCTTCACGTTTATTACCTTCGGTATTATAGATCTTCAATAAGGTATAAGAAATATGATATAGAAAGGATCATCAAACCGAAGCAAATTAACTAAAGAAGTTTTTTTTTTTTTTTTTTAACAACCAATTAACTAAAGAAGTAGGATTTGATTTAAGTCGGTTTTCAAGTGACAGTTCCCTGAGTCAGATTTTGACCCCACAAACTCAAGAAACTGATATTAAAATTGCACAAGATTTTAGTTTCCATCTACTAATATTGTTATAAGTTGTGATAAAGTTAAATTCCACACACGACGTCATTAGCCAAAATAATATAACGAGACTGTCAATCATTTGAACATGAAGAGACGCCCAACATCGTAGATTCATATCGGTAAGACAAAAAATGAAACTTATTGTAAAAGGTATACACGTATTTTAATAGTTTTCTACAGAAACTATAGGAAAGCCAAATCCCAAAACCAGAAAAGAACAGACATGCCGACAATTAACACTTTTACACACACACACACACACACACACAAATATGCTACCAACGACATATAAATGATTCACGCTATCTATGCTTAGTTTAATTAATATTATATATAGTTTAGATTTATGGTCAGGTCAATTGATTAATCACAAATCATAAACATATTATATATTCGAGTGTACAAAATAGAACTAAGATGTTCTCATGTAAAATAATATGATATACACACATAAAACTTTACTTAAATCAAGTTGATGTTGTGTGTCATGGAGGCAGGTCCATAGCTGTTTCGTCCTACATCTTCTTTGTCATTTTCATATTCAAGTTTGTTTTTAATTTAATGTTATTGACTAACTAACAATCCGATATTTTACAATTTATATAACTATCTATATATATAATCACCCAACCGCCGCAGTATAATTATTCCACGGTATACGAAATATCCTTTTATTCAAACATCTCAAAGATCCAATCATTTCTCAATCGTTTCTA
>NC_025688.1:28109721-28116209 GCF_000633955.1 Camelina sativa
AACAATCCGATATTTTACAATTTATATAACTATCTATATATATAATCACCCAACCGCCGCAGTATAATTATTCCACGGTATACGAAATATCCTTTTATTCAAACATCTCAAAGCTCCAATCATTTCTCAATCGTTTCTAATTTCTGTTCTTTTGGGTTTCTATTGTGAATCGTGAGAGATTCAATGGAGATTACTCAATATCAAACTTTCAATGAAGGTTCAAGTTCTAGGGTTTCCATGAATAGAAACTCACAAGTAATATCCAAGATCAAGCCCAAGATTCGCATAATCCATATATTCGCACCGGAGGTCATCAAGACCGACGTCAAGAACTTCCGTTCACTCGTCCAGAGCCTAACCGGAAAACCAGCTCCCGGAGAGGCCAAAACCGGTAAAAAGAGAGCGAAACTGAGAGTTCCAGCGTCCCATGAACCGGCTTGCGGAGATCATCAGCAGGTCAACCGGCTTTCGGGGTTCTCCGGTTTATTAGCAAACGGAGGAAACCAACAGGTGAAAGAAGAGTGGGGATCAGGTGATCAGAGCACTTCCAACACAAACACTTACTTTGACCTAGAAGGTCTGATTCAAGATGTCGGAGAAGATTACTTCTCTTCTTTCCCCATGAGATCTTCTTCTACTTCACAAGTCGAAGGTTTTATCTACAACAACAACAACAGCAACAGCTTCGATACGAAGGGTCATAATTCGTCCTAATTAATAACAGTTTAATTTCTAGGGTTTTCAGGCTGATTCTGCTAAATCGTGTTTTGGTGAGATTTTATCGTAACGACGACGAATAAGATCATATTTGTGGGGGAAAAGGCCTAGAAGTTGTATATAGATATCTTAAATTTTTGAATTCGATGGATACGACGAGAAACTTAACCTTTGGTGGACTGAATTTGCCGAGTTGAGGTGAAGTGTTTAACTTACGTGCAGCCCTTCTAGGAGAAGTGACTGTATCTAAATCTAATAAAGAGATATATCGTCGTCGGTTAAAAAACCCTAGTTGTTTATGTAACTTCATTAATGTGCTATTAATTTTCGGATGTGTGTATTAATTCTCTGGTGTGCATTTTTATATGTATGTGCTCTGTATTTTTTTGGGGAAAAAGTTTGTATGCTAATTAATTAGAACAAAGATTGACTAGTTTTCGATTGTTATAGAGATATATAGTATTACATATGTCAACGGTTAAAGTATACAGCTACACTAACTAAATTAACATGTAAAGTAACAAGAATATTCATGTGTTCTTTGTGACAATATTAATTAATGTCGCTTTTGGTTAAAGAAAAAATAATTTAAACTTACTGATATTTATTTACGATATTGAAAATGATATATTACATCTATATCAATTTTTTTGTTTTTTTTTTAATGTGATTTGTTTAATTTTAACTTTTAAGTCAACTCTTAGCGACAAAGATCTAATATCAAATATGAAAATACCTGAGCTGATCGTTCTGTTTATCTCAGCTCTAACCGAAATAAAATCGTAGTGTGCACAAAACACAAGTGCTAAAATGTTTAATTAGTCTATTTGATTCACGGCCAAAAAAATTGGCCCCCTAGCTAGCGTATTATTTCGGTTTACTGCTAGGAAGGATCCAGTGTTTCGGTTTAGTTTGGTTTGCCTTCTCAAAGTTCTCGAATGTCAACACTTTTAATTCTTGTTTTGTAATGTTCTGCACAAAATTAATGCACATGTTAAAATTATTGATTAGTCTACCTTTTCAGTTTTCAGGCATTGCATTTTTTTTCCTTTTAACTAGTCTAAACAGTTTTTTTGATTGCATAATTTCAGATGAAATCATTGTAAAGGACAATTTCAAACTTGACTTTCTAGGATTTGGAAACGTTCCGGCTGCTTGAAAAGCTCATATAAGTAAGAACAAAAATAAAAATAGTAATTTATGAACAATATAATAGCAAAGGAAATTCATCTTAACCGAAAACAACCACACCGGTTCACTGAAATTGTATATGAGATCATGTAAATGACCCGTCGCATGATCGCATCTAATTCCAATATTATTCGATTTGGGTTTTTCCTCAAAAGCCGAAAAGTGCACGGAACTGACCTTAATTATTCCGGTTTTCTACAACGATTCTGTACCCCGGTTTATTAGTTTGGTTTGCCTTCTCAAAGTTCTGGAAGGTCAAAATTGGAAATTTTAGTTGTTAAAACCTCCCCCAGGCTAGCTCTATTTTACAAATGTCATTTGCTCACCTTTCGCCGTTTTAATTTGTGTACATCACACGCAGCAGACACAGTTTAGTTATATTTTTTATTTTTCTCGATCTCCGTCAAGCTCCTCCCGATTCTCTGGTAAGTTTCGTCGCTTCTTCGTAGCGTTTCTCATTTCCTTTTGGTCTTCTTCCATAATTTTCGGAGAATCTAGTCTACGCTTCTCTTCTTATTCTGGAATCTCAAATCTCCGGTGAATTGCGCTGATCGAATCTTTTTGAGTTTCGTTGATTTTTTTTTTTTTTTTTGATTTGGCGATAAACCTAGCCTCTTTTTTTTTTGTTTGTTTCTGATTTTGGTAAGTGTTGATCGTTTGAGCTTCCCACGGATCGGCTTTTGTTTTGAGAATTTGGTGAATACTGTCTGTCACAGGTTTTGAGTTTTGGAGAATGGTGTTCTTCCGCAGCGTATCGGCCTTATCTAGGCTAAGGTCTCGTGTCGTAAGTATCTGAAATCTTGCTTGTAGCTTTTGTGTTTGTTCCGTTTGATCTCTCGTGTTTGATGCTAATCGATTTGTGATCGGATCTATGTAACCAGGGGCAACAATCTTCGCTCAGCAATTCCGTTAGATGGCTTCAGATGCAGAGCTCTACCGACCTGGTAATTTTCACCTTTGTTTTGTATGTTTTTCGTGTGTGATCATGTAGCTTTTATTTGCGTCTCAAGCTCATCTTAAATGCTTGACCAACCTTCATATGTATGTTTGATTTATTCATAGTCCCAGTAATGTTTGAGAGAATGGTCTTTACTTTTCTGTTTTAATATTGTACCTGCTGCTTGTGGGGTCTTTTGTTCATTTTGTATAAATGGTGGCAAATGCAGGACCTGAAGTCGCAGCTACAGGAGTTAATTCCGGAACAGCAGGTTAGTGTAGATTAGACCCCCTTTATGTTAAATGAAAAGATGAACTTGTCAAATATAGTTCTGATGGTTGAGATTGTTCTTAAATGCTACTTGCAGTGAATCTCGTTTTGGCTTTTCTAATTCCCTCTTTCCTCATAAGATTTTCCCAATTTCAGGACCGTCTGAAGAAACTGAAGTCAGAGCATGGGAAGGTCCAACTGGGAAACATCACTGTTGATATGGTAGAAACAATGATGGTTTTAACGTTTTTGGTTTGTTTATATGATTTTCACCTTGCTAATTATAATACCCTTTGTAATAAAGGTTATTGGTGGGATGAGAGGGATGACTGGATTGCTTTGGGAAACCTCATTGCTTGATGCGGATGAGGTACTGATAACTCTTTGTTTTCAGTTATAATTACCATTGAGCTATATCCTAGATATCAAGTGCTCATCCTTTCTGTTCTAAGTCTGTTGATGCAATTATCTTATCATTATTTTCAGGGTATACGCTTTAGGGGCTTGTCAATTCCTGAGTGCCAAAAAGTATTACCTGCTGCCCCTTCTGGAGCTGAACCATTGCCAGAGGGTCTTTTATGGCTTCTTTTAACTGGAAAGGTGTGACTACTGTACATTTCTATAAGTTGTTCATGGGTACTTCCTTCAATATATCATCTTGTGATATTCTTTTTTACCCCATTTCTTAAAGGTACCTAGCAAAGAGCAAGTTGAAGCACTGTCGAAAGACTTGGCAAGCCGTGCTGCTGTGCCAGGTTTGCTTATTTACCTTCTGGCTTACCTTCTGGCTCTGGCTGGTTGCAAAAAAGTAGTCTGTTTATTGGCTCATCCAAACTTGTTCGACATAATTGTTTTGAAGAAATTGCTTGATAGAAACTAAATGTTTTTTTTGTCTTCTTACTCTTCACTCAATTCTTAACTTGTATCCATTTATGCAGATTATGTGTACAATGCCATCGATNGGATGAGGTACTGATAACTCTTTGTTTTCAGTTATAATTACCATTGAGCTATATCCTAGATATCAAGTGCTCATCCTTTCTGTTCTAAGTCTGTTGATGCAATTATCTTATCATTATTTTCAGGGTATACGCTTTAGGGGCTTGTCAATTCCTGAGTGCCAAAAAGTATTACCTGCTGCCCCTTCTGGAGCTGAACCATTGCCAGAGGGTCTTCTATGGCTTCTTTTAACTGGAAAGGTGTGACTACTGTACATTTCTATAAGTTGTTCATGGGTACTTCCCTCAATATATCATCTTGTGATATTCTTTTTTACCCCATTTCTTAAAGGTACCTAGCAAAGAGCAAGTTGAAGCACTGTCGAAAGACTTGGCAAGCCGTGCTGCTGTGCCAGGTTTGCCTATTTACCTTCTGGCTCTGGCTGGTTGCAAAAAATCAGTCTGTTGATTCGCTCATCCAAACTTGTTCGACATAAATGTTTTGAAGAAATTGCTTGATAACAACTAAATGTTTTTTTGTTGTCTTACTCTTCACTCAATTATTAAATTGTATTCAATTATGCAGATTATGTGTACAATGCCATCGATGCCCTGCCTTCCACAGCCCATCCAATGACTCAATTTGCTAGCGGTGTTATGGCTCTTCAGGTGTGGTTCTCTTTTCTCATATAGCTGTTCGTTTGTTCTTGTTATGAGATGGTTTAACGCCTCTTTTTTTTGCCATAAGTAAACAATGTTCAGCAGAATGCTAATTTTCTGTACCTGATATCCAGGTGCAAAGTGAGTTCCAAAAGGCCTATGAGAGTGGAATTCACAAGTCAAAGTATGCTTTTGTAGTTTCTGCTCTAGATATTGATATCGTTTTATAGTAGCTGGCATCATAACAAAGATCTTTCTGTCTAGGTTCTGGGAGCCAACATATGAGGATTGCCTCAACCTGATTGCTCGTGTTCCGGTTGTAGCTGCATATGTTTATAGGAGGTTAGTGAAAAATATAAATTTTTGTAATTTTTTCATTTTTCTTGTAGCTTCTGATTTTTCCTGACTGATAGTGTACCCTTTATTGGAAATATTGTCATCCGTTGTTAATTCTTTGTATTTTACATTTCCACTCAATCATTGCAGGATGTACAAGAATGGTGATTCCATCCCCTCTGATAAATCTTTGGATTATGGTGCAAATTTTTCCCATATGTTGGGATTTGATGATGAAAAGATGAAAGAGCTCATGAGGCTCTACATCACTATCCACAGGTTTGTATTAATTTCTCCTAAAACAAGCTTAAATGTCTTGTGTTATTGTGGTCTTTAAGACTTATAAATATGCCGTAGCATGATAATTTTTTTTTCTATTGTTTTATTTTTGCTATAGTGATCATGAAGGAGGAAATGTTAGTGCGCACACTGGTCACCTGGTATACATTTCTTGCAGCCTCTCCAAGTTTCCTGTGAAGGATTCACCTTCTTAAAATTTCTGATGATCCATCTTTTGCTGATAATAATACTTGTGCATTTAGGTCGGTAGTGCACTTTCAGATCCATATCTGTCGTTTGCAGCTGCATTAAATGGTTTAGCTGGGCCACTCCATGGTTTGGCTAATCAGGTATTCTCTCTTGTCTATATCTTGAATACAGGTTAATTCTTCAATTTACGTGAGAGCTTCATGAGTTTTCTCTGTTGTATAATACCTAGGTAGCGTGTGATGGTTGTATGGTACATCAATAAGTTGGTGGGAATAGATTTTTAGTCTCTTATTCGTCTTGTTGCAACAGGAAGTTTTGCTTTGGATCAAATCAGTTGTCGAGGAATGTGGAGAAAACATAACGAAAGAGCAGTTGAAAGAATATGTTTGGAAGACATTAAACAGTGGCAAGGTAAAAACACGAAATTCCTCTATATATTGGCATACTTTGCTTTATGGTCTTGAAGCCAACCAACAAGACTGATGAAAGTTTCATCCAGATGGATCATGCGAAAATGAATTAAAACCTAAAAGTTTGGTCTGTCAGTCTCATAGCTTCTAGTAACTAATACCGCCATAAGAGATTTCAATAACTAAATTATTTTCCCTTCTCCTAGTTAACGTTGTAATGTTACGAGGACAGTGTACTAAATATCTCTGTTGACCCGTCATGATTTGTCTGCAGGTTGTTCCAGGATATGGACACGGTGTTCTGCGCAAAACTGATCCAAGATATGTATGCCAAAGAGAGTTTGCCTTGAAGCATTTACCTGATGACCCTCTCTTCCAGCTGGTACTTTCTTTTTCCCCTCGTTACTGTTGTGCTCTCAAAATTCTATCAATGTATAGTGGCTTACAAATCCTTCCTACTCTGTAGGTGTCAAAGCTTTATGAAGTTGTGCCTCCTGTTCTCACCGAGCTTGGAAAGGTAGTATCTCTATCTTGTCGCGT
>NC_025688.1:28116376-28130081 GCF_000633955.1 Camelina sativa
TTGTAATGTTACGAGGACAGTGTACTAAATATCTCTGTTGACCCGTCATGATTTGTCTGCAGGTTGTTCCAGGATATGGACACGGTGTTCTGCGCAAAACTGATCCAAGATATGTATGCCAAAGAGAGTTTGCCTTGAAGCATTTACCTGATGACCCTCTCTTCCAGCTGGTACTTTCTTTTTCCCCTCGTTACTGTTGTGCTCTCAAAATTCTATCAATGTATAGTGGCTTACAAATCCTTCCTACTCTGTAGGTGTCAAAGCTTTATGAAGTTGTGCCTCCTGTTCTCACCGAGCTTGGAAAGGTAGTATCTCTATCTTTTCGCGTGTTTAATAGAGGTGTCGTTTCATGTAATGGAAAGTATGACACGCCTGAGATAATAGGATCTTTACTATACAAGGCTTGTGAACTTCCTTGCCGATCATTTTCGAATTTGAATATAGATTTACTTGCAAATCCTATGGTGGCTTGTTATAGGTGAAGAACCCGTGGCCAAATGTCGATGCTCACAGTGGGGTCTTGCTGAACCACTATGGTCTAACCGAAGCAAGGTAATTGAGCAAGCAGCAGATATCTCATTTAAAGTATCATTGCGCCTTAGGAGAGTGCTCAAAATTACATAATGTTGTGCGTTTTATAGGTACTACACCGTGCTCTTTGGTGTCTCAAGGAGTCTTGGCATCTGCTCACAGGTATATTTACACAGTGCGCCTTTGTTGCTACAGACCATCTGAAACATAGCTCAACATAACTCATATGCCTAATTGTGTTTTGGTTCACAGCTTATATGGGATCGAGCTCTTGGACTTGCACTAGAGAGGCCCAAGAGTGTTACCATGGACTGGCTTGAGGCCCACTGTAAGAAAGTTTCATCTGCTTAAGCCACCACCTGAGTCCTGAGTCTCGCACACTCTCATATTTACGCAAAAGCCGTTATGTTCCACACTGAAAAGTTTTTTTTAATTGTTTACCTTCTATCAACAGAAGAACCCATTGTTGGTGTAGAAAATTTGTTCGTTCGAGATTTGATTTATTTACTTTGGCTTTGAGAGACAATTGCTTGTTGCAAATTTGATGTTTCGGAAAAACTCGTGATAATAATAAAATAAAGAGTTGTATTCAATTTGGATAAACATCCAACATCAATATCAATCATGGATTCATGATTAAAAAACAAGTCTCCGTCCGTTGATATAAATAAAAGAGACAATACTGCAATAAAGGGGATTGCGACATAAGTTTATGAAACGGAAAACGGAAAACCTAAGTTTTAAGAAGAGCTGTTTCATTGTCTGTTTCAACTCTATGTAAACGAAACCCACCACCACGATCTACAACGAAGAAGCAAAGATATAAGACCAAAAAGGTTCATGAATATAGCCTGAGGTTTCAAAGGTATTTTACCTTGAAGAACAGTGTCTGGAGAAAAGTGGAATACTATAAAACGAGCCACGTACCACACCAACAAAACAACATTCATAATCTTCCATTCTCTGCTTCTTGCAATGATTTTATTCTTTCTGTTGCCTGAGAATTATGTAGCTTCTAAAGGAGCTATCAGGTAGAACTTTTGAAGACATAGTAAGCTCTCATCACCTAGTAAATGTGTTTCTATTAAGTCAATATAAAAAAATGGTGATAGACTGATAGTTTTGGAACAATTAATTTTGTCGAATCTGTATATGTTTTTACTTGTTGTGTAGGAGCAATGGATGCATGGTCATCGTGCGTGATGGAGTCTCTCACGTCTCGTGTATGGCAAAGGATCCGAATTAACTCAAGGGAATCTTCACAGCTTCTATGGATCGATGGAGGGAAGTATATTTATCCAAGTTTTTTTTTTTTTTTTTTTTGAATTACTGAGAGGTTCCGGGCCTAGGCCCGTACATCCCCTGAGGCCAGGGACCAAAGCATTTTATATGGTCTTCTCTCAAGCGCCCGTCCCTCGAACCAGCGAGCTCTAGACCGACATTTTATATTTCTCAAAGTTTTTACCATTGATGGAAACTTTGATGATGATGATTCGATCTATACCTGGGATTGATTACTTGATTTTTCATATATATGCATATATGCATTAGTTTTGTAGCATTAAAGCACAAGGACTTGCTCAAAGTTTGGTCATTTATGTAAAGCTGTCCGTTAAACGATTTGTTATAGAAGGTAAGCTCTCATTTACAACGAACTATCTTAATCTAAGGGTGATGGATTTGTTATAATACTGTACGTTTTTTAAAAAAGAATTTTAAAAGAAGCAAATAATAGCGCATAGCAAAAAAAAGAAAAAAAAAACGAAATAGAAAATGAAATAGGAAAAATAGCGTTAACATGAATATCTCTAGCTAACGGTCTCATAAAGAATTTAAGAAACAAAAGAAAAGGAAATTGCCAGCTGGAATTTGTAGGTTTAACGCTGATAACCGTTAAAACATAAATGCTTTAGATCTCGACCGTCTATAAAGAAAAGGAAATATTGCCAGCTGGACAAAAGAGTCAAAGTTGGTTTGACTACCGACTTAATATTAGTCGTTGAAACATGAATAAGATTAGATCTGGGCCGTCTATAAATATAATGCGCTATCTCATTCACATCACTATTTTGTTTCTTCTTCGTTCTTGTTCTCGTTCTCGTTCGTCTCTGTAGTGAGTGTAAAAGTCTCTCCGCTCCGCAAGCTCTCTCGTTTCGTTGGTTGGTGGTGGACCAGGATTCTTCTAAAACTAGTTTCTGTTGTTTTTATTTGAATCTATTATGTACCAGATTTTCAAACTTGCTTTATTTTTTTTCTAGGGTTTGGTTTCTTCTAACTTGTTGTTCTATTTTTTTTTTCTTTCAGGTTTTGGATGACGGTGGCTTTGATGGAAACGCTTTTTTTCTGTGCCACGTCTTCAGGGGTTTTGTTCTGACTCTCTAGTTCAGAACATCATCTTCACTCGTTCGTTTCGTTTCGTTTGTGGTGGTAACTGGTAACTATCTTCTAAACTAGTTTCTGATGTTGTTGTTTTTTTTTAATCGATCATTGGGTTTTCTAGGGTTTGGTTTCTAACTTGTCGTTCTGTTCTTTTAATCGATCATCGGGTTTTTCTAGGGTTTGGTTTTTAACTTGTTGTTCTGTTTTCCTTTTCAGGTTTTGGATTATATCAGGTATTGGTCGATGCTTTGATAGATCAGTGACGGCTTTGATGGACTCCTTCTTCTGTGTGCTACGTCTTCATTGGTTTTGTTCTGCCTCTTAAGTCTTAATACATCTTCTACTTTTTTCTATATATAAGTGAATTTAACATCTCAGTCTCTCTTTTGTTGCAGATCGTGTGATGGCTTTGACTGATCCTTGTCACTCTCATTCAATTTTGCTCTTCCGGGTTTAGTTTCTAAGTTTCTAAATTGAATCGTTCAAGGCTTTTTTATTATGTTCATGTGATTTTTACTTCTTTGCTATGTTATTCAGGTATTGGATGATGCTTTTATCGATCAGTGATGGCTTTGATGGACTCCTTCTTCTCTGTGCTCTACGTCTTCATGGGTTTTGTTCTTCCTCTTTAAGTCTTAATACATCTTTTACTTTTTTTTCCCTATATGCGTGAATGAACATCTCAGTCTCTCTTTTGATGCAGATCGAGGAGGCACCTGGATTACTGACTGTGTGGGAGGTTCAAATAGAAAACATTGTGGGAGTTAAGTTAAACTTTCAGGTTTAACACTATGATCTCTGCTCAGTTTACCTTTCAGGTTACCTTAATATTGGCTATTTTTGATACTCTGTTGCTTGTGTGTTCCCAGATGTTCTTGTTGTGTACAAACACATTCAGATGAGAGATGCTCCACAAATTCTTTCGTAGACGAGAGTTTGTTTTTAAGCTTTGTCCTTTGATGCAGATCCTCGATGCAACGGTAAGGTTTGAATTGATAATCCCTAATTATATATTTTGGTTTTGGTTCCCACTAAGTAATTAAGTTTATTGTTCGTCTTGCAGGTGGTGTGTTGGAAGTGAATCATGGAGGCTCCTCGGCTCTTCCTACGGTTTGATTTTACTTACTTGTCCTTGTGTTGTTGTTTGTAGATTCTGGTTGCTGATTTGTTCTCCCTGCTGATTTTTTACTCTGGTTATATTATAAGCTAACAAAAATATCTTCTCTCTTTGATGCAGATTGTGGTGGTGGTTCATGCACTGTGGGATTGCTCTTGTTGAGTCTTATCTCCTCGTATTTGTACGTTACTTTTGATTGCTACATCTTCTAATGACTTTCTGAGATTTGCGATTGTCAGGTATGATTTGTTCAGTTTCCACATTCATATGATCATTCAACGCCATGTCTCTTCCCCCTTGTTTTTTTTCTCTGAATCTTTCATGCTACACATATTTCTAGTGTTTGTGTTTGATCTTGTTCTTATGTTCATGTAATTTTTGCCTCTTGGGTCTGTTATTTTAGATTGTGGAGGATGCTTTGCTCTGTGGGTGATGGTTCTGATGGATCCTTGTTTTCTCTGCGCTACCTCTTCAGGTAGTCTTCTTCCTCTTAACCAATTTTTTTTTTTCTTTTTTTCTATACAAGTGAAAGTACATATATCTGTCTCTCTGATGCAGACCAACGAGGCCCCGAGATTATTGTGCTATGTGGGTGATGGTTCTGATGGATCCTTGTCTTCTCTGAGCTACAACTTCAGGTAGTCTTCTTCCTCTTAAATGATTTTTTTTTCCTTTCTATATAAGTGACATTACATATCTCTGTTTCTTTGATGCAGACCATCGAGATTAATGCGTGTGAGGGTTTGAAGAGAAGAAAGAAACATTGTGAAAGTGAATGGTTTGCGTATGAAGGAGATTGTGTCTGCTGCTTTGTTTGACACTACTTGCGTATGAAAAGCACTTGTCTTATCGATTGTCCACCAGGTTACAGTTTCAAACACTTGTCTTGTCAGTTTGGTTCTGTAATTGTGGATTTACTTGAGGTTTTTGTGTCTTTTTTCTTCAGGATGCAAGCAAGGTTATTGGTGGTGGGATGAGAGGTATGACTGGATTGCTATGAGAAACCTCATTGCTTGCATCCATATGAGGTACTGATAACTGATCTTTCTTTATAGTTATAATTACTTGGTTAGATCCTACATTTTGAATATATCAAGTCCTCATTCCTCCCGTTCTAAGTGTGTTGACTTGATACAAGTATTTTTTTTTCATTATTTCAGGGTATACACTTTGAGGGGCTTGTCTCGTGTTTGATGCTAATAGATTGGTTATCTGATCTGTGTAACCAGGGACAACAATCTTGCTCAGCAATTCAGATGCAGAGCTCTACCGACCTGGTATGCAGCACTTCTCAAGGTTAGTCAAGAACATATCATATTTCAGGGCCTACTTATTTTAGTCATTACATCACTTATCGATTGGTGACGGTTTTAATTGCACATATTCACTTGGTGCTGATTTGGGTGAAATGTGTTCCTTGTACAGCCTACAGGTAGCTTACTTCTCTTCATGTAGCTGCTTTTTT
Source organism: Camelina sativa (assembly GCF_000633955.1). NCBI lineage: Eukaryota > Viridiplantae > Streptophyta > Magnoliopsida > Brassicales > Brassicaceae > Camelina > Camelina sativa. The sequence continues at coordinate 28,121,869 of NC_025688.1, forward strand.
TGCAGGTTTTCGAGGACACGTTTGGAAGACTCGATTTACGAAAACACATCACAGCCTCCGTATCTTTTCCGGCACTGCCTTAGCTCAGGTTCTTTCTTACTTTGTACTTCTTCAGATTTTAATTGCAAGAATTAGTAGTTTGAAACGATTAGGATGAATATGATTTGTGATATGGATATGGTCGTTTGTTCATTGGATGTAGTTTTTTAATGATGATGATACCGGAGATTTCTTGCTATTTTGATCTGGAGCTTGGGAAATCAAGACTAAACGTTTTGCTGCAAGAGAGTGTAATGGTGGACGACATGATTGACTCTAAGTCTGTATCTTCTGCATATAAATCTGTAAACACTCTCCGTTACGCTTAGATACTAATGTTTAAACATATTAGGAACCATAAGCAAAGGTTGATGATGATCCTATTATGATTCGCTCTCACTGATTTTGTTTTTTGTTTTTGAGATTCTTCTAAACTGCTAGTTTCACTTGCTTCTTTTTTCCTAGGGTTTGGTTTCTAACTAATTGCTCTGTTTTTTTGTTAATCTTTCAGGTTTTGGATAATGCGTTTATCAATCAATCTATGATGGCTTTGATGGACACGCATGAACTAGTCTCTGGTGTCTTTCTTTGAATCGATACAGTTGCTTTTTTTTTTTTTTTTTCCTTTCTAGGGTTTGGTTTTTTAACTTGTTGTTCTGTTTTTATTTTCAGGTTTTGGATGATGCTTTAATCAATCAATGATGATGGCTTTTTCAATGGACACGCTTCTTCTGTGTGCTATGTCTTAATGAGTTTTGTTCTTCCTCTTAAGTCTTACTACATCTTTTACTTTTTTTTCCCCTATATAAGTGAATTAACATCTCAGGCTCTCTTTTGATGCAGATCGTGTGATGGCTTTGACTGATCCTTGTCACTCTCATTCAATGTTGCTCTTCCGGGTTTGGTTTCTAAGTTTCTAAATTGAATCGTTCAAGGCTTTTTATGATGTTCATGTGATTTTTACTTCTTTGCTATGTTATTTCAGGTATTGGATGATGCTTTTAGCGATCAGTGATGGCTTTGATGAACTCCTTCTTCTCTATGCTACGTCTTCATTTGTTTTGTTCTTCCTCTTAAGTCTTAATTCATCTTTTACTTTTTTTCCATATATAAGTGAATTTTAACATCTCAGTCTATCTTCTGATGCAGATCGAGGAGGCACCTGGATTACTGACTATGTGGGAGGTTCAAATAGAAAACATTGTGGGAGTTAAACTTTCAGGTTTTACATTATGATTTCTGCTCAGTTTAACTTTACCTTAATATTGGCTATTTTTGATACTCTGTTTCTTGTGTGTTCCCAGATGTTCTTGCTGTGTACACACACATTCAGATGAGAGATGCTCCACAATTCTTTCCTAGACGAGTAATTGTTCTTGAAATTTGTCCTTTTTAACTTACTTGTTTAATTTTGTGGTACGCATAAAACTGAAATTTATATCTCTCTCTTTGATGCAGATCGTGGATATCTTCTCGTCTATCATCTGTTTAGAGGTAAGGTTACATCTTCTTCTTTTTTCCCCTAATGACTTTCAGAGATTTGCTATTGTTGGTGATGTATATATGATTTGTTCTCATGTGTGTTCTTATTTTGTTTTCCAGATTCTTTTTTTTGTTGCAGTATATGGAAAAAACACTTATGCTCAATGGAGATGTGATCAGGTTTCCTTCTCCTTATCTCTGTTATGGTTACCTCTGTATTTCATGGAGATGTTATAAGGTTTTCTTCACCTAATGACTTATGCTTAATTATTCCAGCTGTACTTGATGGAGCTAAACAAGCTTTACTGGAGATGGTTATATTACCGGCAAAACAAAGAGATTTGTTCACTGGTATCCGGAGACCAGCGAGAGGTAAAATTTGCAAGTTTGGTTTCTTCTTGATCTTATGCAGTGCCATCCTTGGTAAAAAAAAATCATTTCACTATTTCAGGTATGTTTCTCTTTGGGCCACCAGGCAATGGATAAAAAATGCTTGCCAACGTCTCAGCTTCTTCTTTGACTTCTCTTGCTCCTTGTAAAACAGATGCAGAGCCCTGTACCTCTTGTGGTGCTGACATATTTGAGGTAAGAGCTGAATCACCCTCTTGATTATATATATAATAAGGAAAGTATCTGATTATGCTTTTTTTGTATGCATAGAATAATGATTGGAGGCCTCACTTTACTGAGCCAAGGAGCCTTTTAGCCCTGTGAACAAAAAGGTACTACTGAATTACTATATACTTCATTTATCTCTCTCTCTCAGTGTAACTTGGAATCACATCAAATCACCTAGATATTTTTTGAAAGTAAAAGAGAGATGGGGATCTTTTGCAACACCAAAATATCTATTTTCTGAACTAATAATATTTATTGTGTGTTTAATTTAACTCTTGACTGATTTTTTCTTGATACCCTTGATGGTTTTAATTGCAGGTCTGAATGATGAGTTAAGATATGAGTACTTGGAGAAAAGTTGTCTGATGGTGTATCCATTACACTTTGGCCACAAATTCAGTCACAATTATCTCAAGCCAAAGGCAATCATTTGAAAAATGTGAAAAGGAAAGTCACACCATTCTGATACCCAAATGTTGACTGTCTCACTTTCATTCTTAATTTGAATCAGAATCTTTGGACTTTTGATCATTTCATTTATGCTGATTTGGTGCCTCTCTTTGCAGATGCTTGGCTAAAATGTACGCGCAGTGAGAGGAGCCTCTCTCAGACATTTTGTTTAGTTTTTATTTTTTTCTGCAGGGAAGCTCAATCATGGTCTCCCCATGCTTGTTAGCTACAAGCTGTTGAAGCCAAGCCAAGACTTGACCGATAATGTGACTTTCATTTTGTGTGCTCTCTCAGGTGGTGCATTGAATGTGGTAATTCCGTTTTTTACTCTGACTCTCTCTTTGTCTTTCATCTCAATGCTCGTTTTATCTTTTGCATTGCAGCTTCAAGCTTATTTACTTGTGCTTGATGACATCATGGACAACTCTGTCACACGTCGTGGTCAGCCTTGTTCCTTCAGACAGCCAAAGTTGGTATGTTGCAATCAGGTTAAAAGGTTCTTTTTATTTTTTGCCATAAGTAAACAATTTTCAGCGGAATTCTAATTTTTTTTACCTGATATCCAGGTGCCAAAAGAGTTCCAAAAGGCATTTTAGAATGGAATTTCAAGTTTCTGGTTTAGTTACTGATAGTGTTTCAAATGAGGATTCTCTCAACCTGATTGTATCATAACAAAAATCTTTATTTGTCCAGGTTCTAGGACCCAACATTTGAGAATTCTCTCAACCTGATTGCTCGTTGTTCCTGTTGTAGCTGTGTATGTATATCGTTGAGGTTAGTGAAGAATATATATTTTGTAATCTTTTTCATGTTTCTTGTAGCTTCTGAGATTCCGGTACTGATAGTGTACCCTTTATTGGATAATTTGTCATCTCTTGTTTATTCTTTCTATTTACATTTCCACTCAATCATTGCAGGATTATGTACAAGAATGGTGATTCCATCCCCTCAGATACATCTTTGGATTATGGTGCAAATTTTTTCACACATGTTGGGATTTGATGATGAAAAGATGAAAGCGCTCATGAGGCTTTACATCACTATCCACAGGTCTGTTTTAATTTCTCCTAAAAGAAGCTTCAGTTTATTGTTGTTTTTAAGACTTAAAAATATGCCATAGCATGATATTTTTGTTTTCATACTGTATTACTTTTACTATAGTAATCATGGAAACATGTGAAGTCTTCAATCTATGTCAGAGCTTCATGATTTTTCACTGGTGTATATTATCTAGGTAGCGTGTGAATAGTTTTATGGTGCTTCTATAAGTTTGTGGGACAGATTCTTAGTCTCTTATGTGTCTTGATGCAACAGGAAATTTTTCTTTGGATCAAATCAGTTGTCGAGGAATGTGAAGAAAACATATCGAAGGAGCAGTTGAAAGAATATGTTTGGAAGGTAAAAACTATATATTGTCATTCTTTGCTTCGTGGTCTTGTGCATGCATGTATGCCACTTTTGAAGCCAACCAACAAGTCTGATGAAAGTTCCATGCAGATATGGAGCGTGCGAAAATGAATTATCATCTTGTTATGAGTCCTCATATATACCACCTCAAAGTTTGGTCTATCAGTCTCATAGCTCCTAGTAACTAATATTGCCATAAGAGAATTCAATAACTAATTTAAATCTTTCTCCTAATTAAAGTTGTAATGTTACGAGGTCAGTCTACTAAATATCTATTGACAAGTCTTGATTTGTTTGCAGGTTGTTTTCAGGATATGGACACGGTGTTGTGCGCAAAACTGATCCAAGATATGTATGGCAAAGAGAGTTTGCCTTGAAGCATTTACCTGATGACCTTCTTCTTTTCCAGCTGGTACTTTCTTGTTTTCCCTCTTTTCTATCGTGCTCTCGAGATTTTATCGTCCAGTGAGTGGCTTACAAATCCTTCCTACTCTGTAGGTGTCAAAGCTTGTTATAGGTGAAGAACCCGTGGCCAAATGTTGATGCTCACAGTGGGGTCTTGCTGAATCACTAAGGTCTAACCGAAGCAAGGTAAGCAAGGCATCTGCTCTCAGTCTCAGGTATATATATATATATTTACACAACACGCCTTTGTTGCTACACACCATTTGAAACATTACTCACTATTCTCACACTATTCTCAATTGTGTTTGGTTCACACAGCTTATATGCTTATATCGAACCGAGCTCTTGGGGACTTGCACTAGAGAGGCCAAAGAGTGGTAATATGGTGACTGGCTTGAGTCTTGACTGTAAGAAAGCTTCATCTGCTTAAGAAACAATCGCTTGGTGCAATTCGGAAAAACTCAGTGATAGTAATAAAATAAAACAGTCTGTATTGAATTTGCATTAACATCCAACATCAACAATGAGTCACTCAGGAATAAACAACTTGGTCTTGATTGATATACATAAAAGAAACAAGACTGCAAAAGAGAAAACTGAGTGTTTTTTATCAAGAGCTGGTCTTGTTGGTAGTAGTTGTGTCCTTAAGCTGCTGATCATCAGGAGCAGCAAGAGAGGCAGTGAAGTTAAGCCTCTCCTCAGTGCCGGCAGTAATAACAGGCAACCAAACATCAGCAGTGCCGCTAAGAAGCGTCTGAACTTGTGGATCAGAAGCAATAGCTGATGATATCATCTCATCAACATCGTCTAATTTGGCTGATAACTTATCCAACTCATTAGCTATATCCACCTGAAACACACACAACCAAACCTCTGATTTACGTTACAGTGTGTATCGGATTGTGAATGAACAGAGGGAGACAGACAGACCTCATTAAGGTGTTGGGCAGACTTTGATGGGACTTTGGTGACTTCCAAACCAAGAGCTTCGATCTTAGAACGTAGCTCAACCTCTTCTGTGTTTGTCAATGATTCCACCTTTAGAAGAAAATCATCAGGGAGGCACCAAAATTAACATGAGTAAATTGATTTTACCAATTGGTAGAAATTGAGATTAAAAAAAAGGCTCTTCCTTTTCCTTATTTTAACGAATTGGACAGAGAAATTGAAATTCGAATGAACAGAAGCTTGTCGGACAAAAAAAGGAAAACCCCAAAATCAAAATCTAAGGAAGAAACGAATTTGACAGATGAATAACGAAATCGAGATCGAAACCTGTTGAAGAAGACCCGAGAGAAGCTGAAAAAGCTGCTCGTCGGGTTTACCCTCATTCGCCATATCTCTCTCTGCTCTCTGCTCTCTGCTCTCTGCTATCTTCCTCTTCCTGATTTATACGATCAGAATTACTGCTTCGGATGATGGGTTTGTGTGATCGTGGGTAATCTGATAGCGGCAGTTGGGTAACTTTGAAACAGACGAAGAAGGATGAAAGGAGCGGCGCGCGTGAATCTCACGGCAATAGTTGTGTTTTGTTTTTTTTGGTTAAATAGTTTATGTTTTGTTTTTTAATTGTTGTTTTGTATCTCTGAGGTGGACTTTGACTTTGCCTATTAGGACCAACCTTTCAATTAAATAAACAATTTTAATAATGAGACGAAACCTTTTTTATTAGTTCTTTCCGATCATACGAACAGAGAGAATGCGTAGACATTATTATTAGTTTGTGCATGTCAAAGCTTATCATCGTTTTCCACTTCCCTCAAATATGATATATCCACAACCTATCCTACTCAGCCCCCTTGTAATATCCTATATATACTTAAAAATTCGAGACGGTGATGATGCATGTATGTATTGACTAGAGCAAATAAAGTCAAAAAGGCTTTTTATTCAAAGGAAAATATAATAACAAACATGAAAGCTTGCAAGAATTCAATGAAAAAAACAAGAACGTCCAAATCCACAAGATACAATTTAAACGAGTTTTAAAAGCATCAACAAATCCTGAAGAGATAGCTCGAGAGAAACGTATTTCATATGATCAGTACAAGTTTTTTTTTATTTATAATATAAACCTTTTAACTTTTTTTAATTAGATCAATTTGAGACAAGCCTTTCTCGCTTTCTTCGCTATCTTAGCTCTTTGCATCTCCATATGTAACTCTATCTGCATCCTCTCCATCTCCCTTTGTGCTTCCAACATTGCTGCTAACTCCGAAGCCGCTGACCCCCTTCCTGATCCTTTATTTCCACCGTTGTTTGTGTTTCCTCTTGCGCTTCCTCTTTTTGGCTCTTCTTCTTCTTCTTCTTCTTCTTCTTCCTCCTCTACCGCGCAAGAATGTAAATGAGTGCCGTAATCACATTCCTTGCAGTAATAGGACCAGAGGTTATCCGGTACAGTTTCTTGACAAACATCACAATTAAATATCAAACCGTTCTGGTAAGGAGAACGGTAGAGCAATGTGAGCGGATGCGCGTGTCCTTCACGCTCCACAGACTCAGGCATGGACACACACCCGACATGAACATCGTACTGGCAGGTAGAGCAGTTGTAAGTGAATCCGGATCCATACTCACCGCAGGCATCGCACGTATAAGTTGACTCGTACGGTGGGGAAAAAAGCAGGGTCAAAGGGTGATTCGGGTGAGCCTTGTGACGAGTCTCTCGTGGAAGCTCGAAACATGACTTATGCAAGAAGTAATCGCATTCTGACTTTGTGCATTTAAAAGCTGCACCTACCAGGTCTAAGTCGCAGCCAGAGCAGATGATCTCTTCTTCAACTTGGGCTTTGTGACCACGCAATGGATGGTTGTGGCTTGGATGCCTCACCGACGGTTTCCTTGCAGCCATTATAGCTTATATCTTCTTCTTCTGTGTGATGGAGGTTTTTTCGATTGGTTTTGTGATTTTTATCAAGCTATGGGGATTCCAAAGTATTTATAGTAAAAATTGTAAGACGACTTGTGATGATGAGTCTTCTTTAGAATTGGATTAGTGATGTGCCAAGTTGTAGACTATATATTAACTATATTGGGACAAGAATGTCAGTACGCGCTTACATGATGATATGATTATAAACAAGATTAGTTCTCATTTGGAATTCAAAGTCAAGTGGTGGAACTTCTTTCTTGATCCCCTCCATCACGCTATATAGTTTTATTGTACTAATAATTTATAATTGATTAGATAGCTAATTGTAGTTAAATATTATGAACTTTAGAAGAACTATCAAGCTGGAAATGAATACAATAGAGTTGACATAGTGAAAGATGTGAGGTCAATTAACTACGCTGAGTCCTGTTGTTAATGCATATTATTGTCTTCTAGTAATTTGAATATAAGAGACTTTGACTTGCATGTTATATCCGTATAATTAACAGTAACTATTACTAGCAGAACAGTACAAAGGGAAAATGCAAGTTCTACAAACTAAACAGATGATTCTCATACACAGTGTTTTTTTCTGTACAGTGTCATATCGGGTTTCCCTAATTTTACAAGATCAAAGTTCTCGTCATTGAAACGTTTTCACCGGCGAGTAATATTAATTACTAGGTACGAGTCGCCTGATGAGTGAAGATGAATTTGAGTTCCGTCAAGATCTCTCTCTTCCTCGACAAATTGCAGTCTCGGCCCAAGGAAAAAGAAGAAGATATGGGCTTTGGAAAATAACGAATGGGCTTTTACCAAACAACAGTGCATCAGCAACGTCTCCTCTCAGTTACTTAATTTCCAATACCGGTACGTGTCTCATTAGGTTTAATAACCAACCGGTTTTATCCGGTCATTTTTTTTTTTTTTTTTTTTTGAG
>NC_025688.1:28130652-28142911 GCF_000633955.1 Camelina sativa
TTCAGTCAGAGCAAGGCCAATTTCCAAAGAGGAAGCAAAGACGAGTCCTTGGAAGACCTCTTCCGATACAATCTTCATCCCGAATCATCCCGCATTCAAATTTGGTACTCTCTGTTCTCACTTTCTCCTTTTCCCATTCTTCATCTTCTTCTTCTTCTTGTTTGAAATTTCTCATTTTCTCTCAATAATAACAGATAGTATTTTTAGAGAAGATTGCAAAACTATCGATGTGTATGAAGCTAGAACTAAGGAGATTGTGTCTGCTTCTGTTCGTGCTTTCAACGGTATGATAGCTGTTCGATTTTTGTTTTTGTTTCTTTCATTTGCTGTGAATTGTTTGATGTTTCGGTGCTGAGAATCTTTAGAATTTTTTGGCTAATTTTACGGACAAACAAATAGTGGTAAGACACATACAATGAGAGGCTCACCTATTGAACCTGGAATCATCTCTCTTGCTGTTCATGATTTTTTTGATATTATATCTCAGGTTCCTATTTCAAACACTTCTTCTTACTAATTTTATGTTTCGATGTTATGTTAAATGTGAACTTACTTCAAAAAAATTTGGTGTTTTTTTTTTCAGGATGCGAGCAGGGATTTTTTGCTGCGTATGTTGTACTTGGAGATCTATAATGAAAACATAAACGATTTGTTGGATCCTTGCAACCGGAAACTTCAGATTCATGAGAATCTTGAGGTACTTTTTACTTATTGTATATGTCTTGTTAGAAAATGAGTATCTTCTTTAACAAATTAGCTAACAGTTCTGATTGTTTTTGGTGATCTTAATGTCTTTTAGAAAGGAGTGTTTGTAGCTGGATTACGAGAAGATTTTGTTGATTCCCCTCAACAAGTTCTTGAATTGATGGAACTTGGAGAATGTAAAATTCTCTTTTCTTTACATTGTTCTGTCTCTATTTTGGTTTTGCTATGATTATATTTAGTGAATGAATCTTCGGTTGTGTCTTTGGAATAAAATTTTCAGCTCATAGACATATTGGGGAGACTAATATGAATCACTACAGTAGTCGATCTCATACTATATTCCGCATGGTAAAGATAAATATATACTCAAACCTTAGTGTTCTGTTAAATGTAAGTTTGAGCTTTAAACTTCTTTTTTTATCTCACAGATTATAGAAAGTAGACAGAGGATGCAAGGTGAAGGTATTGGAAACGTTTGTGATGCAGTCCGTGTTTCTGTTCTGGTATGATCTGCTGGAACTAGTTTTTTGTATTAACCTTTTATGCACATGTTAACCCTATTATTATATATTTGTTTCATCTTTCTTCTTACTTGCAGAATGTGGTGGATCTAGCTGGTTCAGAACGGGCTGCAAAAACTGGTGCAGAGAGTGTTAGGCTGAAAGAAGGCACACATATAAACCGAAGCTTGATGACACTCGGGACCGTTATTAAAAAGTTGAGTGAAGGAGTTGACCGTCAAGGGTAAGGTTTCTTTTTTTGTTCTAGTATTGTTAGGGAAGATCATTAAGTGTACATATAACCTTATTGGTAATTTCAATTTCTATGACTGGGTTAGTGGACATATCCCATATAGAGACAGCAAGCTTACAAGGATCTTGCAGCCAGCTTTAGGTGGAAATGCAAATACAGCAATCATATGCAATGTAACACTTGCACTGGTAAGTTATTAATCATCTATGGTATGACATTAAGATAAGCTAGACAGATGAAACCAAGAGCAGTGTTCATTTTACTGTATGTTTGGTTTGGTAAAACTAACACTGTTGGTTTTTGTTTTGATGTTAGGTTCATGTAAATGAAACCAAGAGCAGTCTTCAATTCGCTAGCCGAGCACTGCGTGTCACTAACTGTGCACATGTTAATGAGGTAATTTTTCGACTATTCTCTCTATGTTTGTAACATAATTTCTGATTAAGTCTGTAATCCAGCTATTCTTGTTTTCCAATACAGATATTGACTGATACTGCATTATTAAAGCGCCAAAGTAAGGAGATAGAGGAGCTAAGATCCAAACTTAAGGTACCTTTCTGAACTGGTAGAAAATGAATCGTTTATATAACATTGCAACTAAAGATAGTATTATTGGAACCCTTGAAGATTCTGCATTTCCAAATCCATGTGCTTTAGTGTTCCTCTTTTGTATGTATCTTGTGTTTTCTTGATGTAAAGCTGGCATCTTATTTATGCTTCAAAGATTGAAAACGAGTTAAACAGAGTTCAAAGGGAGTATGAGGATCTTCTCGTGCAATATGAAACGAGGTAATAGTTTCTCCTTCTCAATATCAGTAGTTCATTCATCTTTTTAATGTCTAATTTGTCCTCACCGTTCAATAGAGAACCATCAACGAGATACAAATTGAGTTTCTTAAGGCAAAGTTGGGTGAAGCAAAAAGCAACCATTTAGTATGTGAAGTCCTTGGAAATATGCACTGCAATGAGAACGTTGTAATCAGGGATCCAGAAGCTATTCTTGTTGTTAAGCAACTCATGGATAAGGTGCAATTCTTTTTTCCTTACTTACAACTAAAACCACTATTTAAGTAGCTTTAGTTTCTTCCATTTTGGCTGTTCTTGCTTAACCTTTGATCCGTCCAAAAGATGGACAAGCTGGAAATGGAGAAATCTTCATTGAAGCAAAAAGTTGTTGATACTGAGACTGAGAAGGTTCAACACTTTTGCTCTCCTCTTGCCTTGTACTTAATGGTAAAAAATTTGTGGGTATATGTAGCTAATGTCTCTTGGTATTTTCTTTTCAGCTTCTTTGGCAAGAGCAGTGTGCTGATTTGCAGAGACAAATAGAAGAATTTAATCAGGAAGCCCAAAAAGAGCAGGCATGTGGTTTCACACCGTGTACAGATTCAGTTAGTACTCCTCTACTCTAGTTTTAACAACACCTTATAACTATTATGTGTCTTCAGATGGAAATGGTCTAACATTAAGTGTGTGATGTATACAGATCAAAGTCAGGGCCTGTGGTAGAGCACCAGCAGAAACAACAGAGGCTTCAGTTTCAGCAAAAATCGTCGATGTTGATAAAATTATGGATGTTGATGAAATCATCTATCTTGATGACGACTAATGATGGAATTGCAGGTAAAAATCATTCAGTGACTAACTTGATCTAATACCTTCGTATATATATATCTAATGTCTAATTATATCCGGTTAATATAACATAGTGTCTATAATTTTGGGAGAGGGGTAAGTTTTATATGTATGTCTATCCGTCTCATATATGTTAAGCTTAAACTGATGAAGTAATCAAACTTTTCAGTAGAATGGACATGCATGGTCATAATATGATCAAATCGTTGATTTTTAAAAATAGCTTTGGTCCTCTAATCTCTCAATAATGTGTAAAGATCACCACCCTCATTCATATAACTGAATGGTTCATCAATCAGCTTATCTTTTATTCGCATACCCAACTATTAAAGATACAATTACATGAAAAGAGATTTTACAACAAACCCACGCGTAAAAAACGAACCACAAGATTCGTCAAGAGCATCATGTCAACATGGTTTATTTAATCATAAACCCATTTATATCTCGGTTCCTCCCCAAACTGGATCACGGAATTTTTTATCTTATTTCTTATATGCATCGCCGCTAGCTCATCTCGAGCTACCATCAACGACTGCATCCTTAAAGCTTCTGAAATCGCCTCTGCTTCTCCTCCTCTGTTCTTTGGCTCGTGAGCTTCATAAACCGGGCAAGAATGCACATGTGTGCCATAATCACATTCTTTGCAGTAATAAACCCAAAGATTCTCCGACATATTTTCTTCACAAACCTCACATATGAACATAGCACCATCCTCACGACCTTTGCATGGTGTGTTGTAGAGAAGAGTGAGTGGATGTTCGTGACCTTCGCGCTTCACGGTCTCAGGGATAAACGCACATCCGACATGAACATCGTATTGACATGCAGAGCAGTTGTAAGTGAATCCAGACCCGTATTCACCGCAAGCATCGCATGTGTAAGGTTGACCATACGGTGAGGAATGAAGAAGGGTTAAAGAGTGTTCAGGGTGAGACTTGTGGTTGATTTCACGGGGTAGGTCGAAACATGACTTGTGCAAGAAGTAATCGCAGTCTGACTTGGTACACTTGAAAGCATGTCCGGTTAGCTCGAGCTCGCATCCGGAGCAGATGATCTCATCTTCGCCTCGGACTTTACAAACACGCAGTGGATGGTTGTGACTCGGGTGCCTCACCGTTGGACGATTAACCGGTTTTGTTGAAGCCATTGTGTCTCACTTGTGGTTTTATTTTCTACTCTTGAGTTTTGGGTTTTTGTTATCCCACGAAGTTGTAGTTTAATATATAGAAGAAGACGGCCGACATTAAAGTTGCAAAATTTAAACACGGAACCTTTAGTTTTTGTTAGATTTTTATGTGATTTGGAATCTCGAATTTGGGTAATCGTTAGGAAGTAGTGACAAAATAGTGTTCATCAATAATTCAGGTTCGTATAAATCCAAGTGGTAACGACTTATCCAAACATTCCAACCATTGACTTTTGAAGTCGTCGAGTGAAAGCGTAGGATCCACTGTCCACTTTCACACAGTAGGAATATTGACGACCACAAAAAAAAAACAAAGACTTTCAGCAAATCAATCCAAGCTGTCCAAAATGGATCATAGTCATAACAACCCAAAGGGTCTCGATTGTGAATATTGGTTCTGATTCTCGGTTCAAAATAGATTATAGACCTTAGTCCGGAACCTCAAAAAAAAAAAAAAAAAAAAAAANTACATAAAAGAGAAAAAAAAAGTTTGAAAGATATTGATGAATTCCTCACTCAACTTTTATACGCTAGAAAACTTGTTAATACATGCCTCGAGATGCAACGTCTTCAATATCTCATATTGAGCCTTCATGAACGACTCCACTATGGCAGCCGTGGAGCTTTCTTCTCCTTCTCCTTTTCCTCTTCTTTCCTTTGGTTCATTATCTTCGTAAACCGCACAAGCATGCACATGTGTCCCGTAATCACATTCTTTGCAATAATAAACCCAAAGATTTCCCGACATATATACTTCACAAACATCACATATGAACATTGCACCGTCATCGTTACCTTTGCAAGGTGTGTTGTAGAGAAGTATGAGTGGGTGTTCGTGATCTTCACCCTTCACGGTCTCAGCGAGAAACACACATCCAACATGAACATCGTATTGACACTCAGCACAGTTGTAAACGAATCCTGATCCATATTCACCGCACGCATGGCACGTATAAAACTGACCATTCGGTGGGGAATGAAGGAGGGTCAAAGAGTGCTTAGGGTGAGACTTGTGATTGGTTTCACGAGGTAGGTCGAAACATGACTTGTGCAAAAAGTAATCGCACTCTGACTTCGTACACTTGAAAGCTTGTCCAGTTAGATCGAGGTTGCATCCAGAGCAGCTGATCTCATCTTTGTCTCGGGCTTTGAAGACGTGCAGCGGATGGTTGTGACTCATGTGCCTCACGGCTGGGCGATTAGCCGGTTTTCTTGAAGCCATTGTTTCTGGATTGGTTGTTTATGGAAGAAGTGTTTATAAACTATATAAATAGCAAGATCTGTGATCCCCATTTTTGCCTATATGATTCTCACGTTCTCAGTTTTGTTTTGATTATTCACCAAGTTGTACGTAGGTTAGTATGTAAAAGATGGTTGGCATAAACGTTGGCAAAGTTTGGACACAAAATTATCATAATTAGATTGGCCTTTGTTAGAAAGTAGTGACCAAACACTTCGAGTTCGTTCGTCAACAATATAATTGAGCTCCCGGTGTATAATTCAAGTGGGTAACGACTTGATCAAACAATACAAATCGTTAACTTTCGAAGGTCGTCGCCGAAAGAGTCGTCGACTAAAGTGTTGGATCCACATCACCATTCATCGGTAACATGTATGTGTATATGTTTTCCATAGTCACATTACCATGCACCAGCCATCAAAGTAGAAGAAGCAAATAAGACTGAATAACCTTTAAGAACTAGAGAAAATGTAAAGTGAAGAAATAAAATCACGGAAAATTGGACTAATTATATTTTAGTTATTGTAAGACAAAGATAACTTGTAGAAACAGAGAATTTTTTTAATCACATCTGATTTCGTTAACAACTTGGGCATGTAATTACTACATATTTTTTTTTTTTGAACAAACTAATTACTACACATTATATAGAGAAAATAGGATATAATTAGCTCTCCAAATAAATGCTAATTATCTTTCGGTATATCGTAGATAAGATCGGAGGAAAATAGGAAAAGAAAAAAAAAGACTTACTAACATTTCGAAACAGAATAATCCGAATTTGACCTACAATATACTCGTTGACTTTTCAATACAATTTTTTTTGCTTTTTTTAAACCAAATTTTACGATACAATTGCGAAAAAAGTCGTCGACTGAAATGAAAAGTGTTGGATCGACATCTCACAAACCAAAATCTTTCAGTCATCCATATTCTCCTCTCGCCTCTAAATAGTTTTCGAGATCATCACTCTTATTCATATATGTAAATGGTTAAATAAGTGTTTAATCAATCAGCTTGTTGTTCTGCTATATATTTTGTATTACAATATATTTTTTTTTAATAAAGTGAAATGTTGGTGGGTGGTTTTTTTGTATAACAATTAAAGATAAAATTACATGAAATAACAAACTTTGCAATAACTCACATAGTCACACGAGGAAACGAAATTTGCAAAAGGAAAGACAAACCACAAGCTTTTTCATTGTATCAAATTTATTATCATTTGTTGACTTGATCATCAATAATAATATCTCCGTTTTGGACTATCCCATAAATCGAGTATAGCATTATGAGTATCGTTCTTGATACGTGCCTCGAGCTGCAACGCCGCCATTTCATCTTGGGCCTTCATTAACTCCTTCATCCTTGAAACCGCAGAGCTCCCTTCTCCTTTTCCTTCTCCTCCTTTTTTATTTGGCTCATGATCTTCATAAACCGCGCAAGAATGTACATGCTTCCCATAATCACATTCTTGGCAGTAATAAACCCAAAGATTCTCTGACATATCTTCTTCACAAACATCACATATGAACATCGCACCATCCTCACGACCTTTGCATGGCGTGTTGTAGAGAAGAGTGAGTGGATGTTCGTGATCTTCACGCTCCACGGTCTCAGGGATAAACGCACAACCAACATGAACATCGTATTGACATTCTGAACAGTTGTAAGTGAATCCGGATCCGTACTCACCGCATGCGTCACATTTGTAAGACTGACCATACGGTGGGGAATGAAGCAGGGTTAAAGAGTGGTCTGGGTGAGACTTGTGATTGGTTTCACGAGGTAGATCAAAACATGACTTGTGCAAGAAGAAATCGCAGTCTGACTTCATACACTTGAAAGCTTGTCCCGTTAGTTCGAGCTCGCATCCAGAGCAAACAACCTCATCTTTGCTTCGAGCTTTAAAGATGCGAAGCGGATGGTTGTGACTGGGGTGCCTCACGGATGGGCGATTAACCGGTTTGTTTGAAGACATTATTGTTCCTTGATTTGGTTGTCTAAATGTAAGAAAGGTTCATAAACTATAAATAGCAAAATATTTAGATGACTTGTGAATTGTGATTTCCATTTTCGGCTAAAATAATTCTCAGTTTAGTTTTGATTATTTACCAAGTTGTAGTTTTAATAATGTAAAGAAGGCGGTTGACATTTGACTTGCAAATAATATACAGATATCTGATTTAAAATCTCCAATTTGGGATATTGTTAGGAAATAGTGACGAAAATTTAGAATTCCACAATTATTGAGCTTTCCTATATATAATCCAAGTGGGTAAGACTTCATCAAACGATATAACCATTGACTTTCAAAGTCGTCGCCAAGCGAGTTCTCGACTCTTAAAGTGTAGGATCCAATACGGTAACAAATGTCTACCACAAAATAAGTCTTCCTATATATTAAATCCAAAGCCATTGAAATTAACATTTTAAATCTTTCTGACCAAAACAATGGGAAGACCAAAACCAGAGGACTCAATTCGACATTTCAGTCATCCACATCTATTGTTCAACTCATCTCTTAATTAGTCCTCAAGACCAATCTTCTTCTTCTTTTTGTTGCGTGGTTTGCAAGCTAAAACTCTTAAATCTTCCATCGTACTCATGCAAGCCTTGCAGTTACCACATCCACCTAAAATGTTCCGAATTACCTAAAAAAATCAGACACCCTTTCGACAAAAACCATCTCCTCTCTGATCCCTTCTCCCAAATACCAAGAAGGACGATTCCGCTGCGATGCATGCGGAAAAGAGGGTGACGGCTTCGCTTATACCACTGCGGAGACTGCGGAATCGATCTTCACACGGTTTGTGCCAACATGCCTTCTCGAGTCACCCACCAATCTCACCCTCACCACCAACTTTCTTTAACGTTTTCCGTGCCACCGGGAGGACCAGGATCCGTTACGGCATCTAGCTTCCGCTGTTGCATTTGCCGTGGTCTAGGGTCTAACTCGTGGCTCTATAGCTGCAGAGAGTGTGGTGGATTCGATGCTCATTTGTTGTGCGCTAGAAGAAAATTAGCTGCTACTACAAATTTGGTCCAGCATGTTCAAAACCGGATGCAATCGCAGCTAATTAGTACGGCGCCTTTTGTTAATGTTCCTGGTCCGGTTATTAATAATAAACCGTATCCTTTGGTGGTGCCGACAACTACGAGTCCTATGATTAGATCGATGATTAATGAGATGATTAATAATCTTGTAACCAATACACCGCAAAATCCAAGCCAGGTCTCTCAGCTTCATGAATTGCTCGGACCATTGGGAATGGGCAGTGGCGGACCGGTTGATGGACCCGGTTCATCTTCGTCTTCTGGTTTTCCGGTTTTGATCCGTTGGTTTTCACATCAGTTGACCCGTCGGTGTTTGCTGGATTTGACCCTTCTTTGCTTTCTACTTTATTCTCCGGACTTGATTTCTTCTCCTGATTAATGTTTTCGAACATGCAGATCTCTATACCTTTTGACCTATTTTTATTCATTAGTATCATTACGTTTCTAGAGAAATATAATTTGAGTTATCTACTCAATGTTATTGCGTTTAGTGATGTATTTGAACAGTTCAAATAATTGGAAAATGGTTTCATATATACTTTCATCTCTTTCTTCATGTTAGGTTTATCCATATGGTCGGAGACATTCTTTATATATATATATAATACCGTTGGCAGGGCCTGGTGAGATGTTAAAGTTGGATTCTAATTTGTTTTATAAAAAAATTTATATAATAAGTAATGCCTAAACGCAATTAAAGTATGGTAAAAAGAAGCAATGATGTATTAGGACAGCATTCTATGCAAGAATTCAATGAAAGTTTTGTATTTTCTTTATTTATGATAATCACAATATTACTATCTTTATTTTCCTTCTTTACAAATTTCTTCTATATAACATTTTTAAAAATACACACATCATTATTAGTATAATCAGCTAAATGTTACTGATGATCATTAAAGATATAAAATTGATATTGTTTTTAGTAAAAAAGAAATTAATTAACTTAAAACTGTAGACAAAAAAAAGTTTTGTGAATTAAAAGATACGAAAATTGATGATAGTATTAACACTTTTATCATCTATTTTTCATATCTTTTGACTTGTCAAATTAATAACATCCATTACTATGCTACTAAATTAGTGATATTACTAAGTTGATCCGGCAAATATGTAAAAATATTGATTGATACTACAAAATTAATAATGTCAAAGATGTAAAAGAAAATTGATGGTACTGCTAAACTAGTGATAATACAGGGGTCTTTTTTGTTTTTAATATGTATATGGTCAAATTACTATATTTAGTTAAAATAAGCAGTACTATTATACTAATGTTCTGCTGCAAGGCTCATGCCAATGAAAATACATTTTTAAATGACTATTTAACAAAGATATATATTTAAATAAAATATAAGGGAACGTTGTAAACCTTAACCTAATAACATAAATCAAACTGACAACATTACTACTACAATTAAGTATTAACTAACGCAACCACACAAAACTTAAACATTCGGAAGACAAACCATATGTCGTAAAAAGAGATTAAAAACTTTTTTTGTTTGGTTTAAATTGTCCTAAAGACCTACTTCCCCTTCTTCTTCTACCTCTCTTCCTTTTTATTTATCTGTCTCTCTCTCTCTCTCTCTCTCGCCACCGATCATCACGAGAGCCACCACCGCCCTCGAAATCAACGTCATCCGCCGCTTCTTTTGATCTCTCTCTTTCTCAAAAGGTCTCTTCTTTCTCTTCAGAACTCATATGTATCTCTGTTTTCTTCGATTGTGCGGTCAAATCTCTGTTTTCTTAAATTTCTTCGATAGGGAAAAAGATTAGTTCAAAGTTGATTCCTTTTGATTGTGTTGTTTGCTTTTATGTAGATGCATGCGTTGCTTGATTGCGGAATTCTGAGAAGTTCCAATTCAATCGATTGAAAAGAAAAAGCTGATTTTGGGATCTATCACCAGCTATGGATCGGAAACGTTGAGATTGATTTTAACCCATTTGCATACCGACGTTTCTGGGTTTTGATTGATCTGTGTAAATTTTGGTGCTTTTTTTTTGAGCTATATCATGAGCAGTAGTGTTCAAGGAGAGACAATGGATCTTGATTTGAATCAAGAACCATCTTCTGATTCTGAGTCTCCGGCTAGTTTGATGACGGAGCTTTCTCCTTGGTTAAATGAGATTGAATCTGCTCAAGAACGGATTGAAGAACGCATTAGAGAGCTCGAAGCTATAGTTTCAAGAATCAGGGGACGAGAAACTACAACAACAACAGCAACAACAACACCGGCTTTGGTCTCGCCTAACGAACATAGAGATTCAACTGCTGGAGTTATACATGAGCGTTCTAGAGAGAGACTTGTGGAGAACGGCGAAAACAAGACTTATTTGATAGCAAAGGCATTGAACATGGAGAAGACAAGTTCTGTTCCTGGTGGGTTCTTTGACTGCAACATATGTTTAGAGAAAGCTGAATCTCCTATTTTGACTTGTTGTGGTCATTTGTTCTGTTGGGGTTGTTTCTATCAGCTGCCTTTGATTTACTTAAACATAAAGGAATGTCCGGTTTGCGATGGAGAAGTGACAGACGCTGAGGTGATTCCGATATACGGTAATGGAGATGATTGTGTTAGTACTAAACCCAAGTTTGAAGACTGTGGTATTACTCTACCTCCAAGGCCTAATGCTAAAAGAGTTGAAAGTGTTCGTCAAAAGATCATAAACCGAGGGATTCCTTTCATCCATGGGCACGATCACGAAACTATCGAACATATTAGGAGAACTATTGACTCCATAGGACTACACGCGTTAGCTCAAGGCGAGGAGTTTGGTTTGACAAACATAATAAACAATGGAGGAGACAATAGTGGGCAACAACAACAACAACATCATCATCTGGCTTTAGGACCTTTGAGGTTAATGACACCATTTGCTAGTTTCCCAGGTCTTGTAGTTGATACCTCGGACATAACCCCCTTTGATGATGATGCTTTTGATGTTGATAGTTTTGTTGACACAACTAGTCTGAGAAGAAACCGTAGAAGACCTTCACCAGCGGTACGAGCCTCTGCCTCTTCTTATCAGAGAAACCGAAGTAACAANTGTCTCTCTCTCTCTCTCTCTCTCGCCACCGATCATCACGAGAGCCACCACCGCCCTCGAAATCAACGTCATCCGCCGCTTCTTTTGATCTCTCTCTTTCTCAAAAGGTCTCTTCTTTCTCTTCAGAACTCATATGTATCTCTGTTTTCTTCGATTGTGCGGTCAAATCTCTGTTTTCTTAAATTTCTTCGATAGGGAAAAAGATTAGTTCAAAGTTGATTCCTTTTGATTGTGTTGTTTGCTTTTATGTAGATGCATGCGTTGCTTGATTGCGGAATTCTGAGAAGTTCCAATTCAATCGATTGAAAAGAAAAAGCTGATTTTGGGATCTATCACCAGCTATGGATCGGAAACGTTGAGATTGATTTTAACCCATTTGCATACCGACGTTTCTGGGTTTTGATTGATCTGTGTAAATTTTGGTGCTTTTTTTTTGAGCTATATCATGAGCAGTAGTGTTCAAGGAGAGACAATGGATCTTGATTTGAATCAAGAACCATCTTCTGATTCTGAGTCTCCGGCTAGTTTGATGACGGAGCTTTCTCCTTGGTTAAATGAGATTGAATCTGCTCAAGAACGGATTGAAGAACGCATTAGAGAGCTCGAAGCTATAGTTTCAAGAATCAGGG
>NC_025688.1:28144976-28157494 GCF_000633955.1 Camelina sativa
TGCCTCTTCTTATCAGAGAAACCGAAGTAACAATGATTCTCAGACGATTTCGTTCAGGCTCGGTTCTACAGCTTCATCATCACATAGAGGGTTTGCTGTTCCGAGCTCCTCCATTGCGACGAGAAGCCAAGCTGTAAATCCGACTGAAGTGGTTACTTCGGGTACTTCTGCTTCATCGTCTAGGAGAAGAACAGAAGATGTAAACAATGGACCTCGGACCAGGTCTAGAAGGAGGCTGAGGTAACTGTAATAAAACCTTCGCCAGAATCTTGACACCCTCGTCTGATTTTGGACTGTTGCTGAATTTCCTTCATTACTAAAAACCACATTTGACACACCATGTCTGTCTGATGTATGTATGCACATTCTATGTGTCCTTGTAATTTCTGCTAGCCTCTTAAACTTCTCGATATCATAGCTTTGTTTTTTTGGGAAAATAATTTATATAATAACTTAATTTCTTGAAGTGTTTGATATCATCAAGTTCAAGAATTCAAGATTTCCCAAGTAGCTTATGTTTCTTAAACTCATGGGGTACGAATCTAAGGGTAAATTCGTAATTTACTATAAAATCTCGTAGCTGGGAATTAAACGTCACGCTGTTTACTCCAGAACCTAAAAAACGGCAAGTAGTTAGTAACTTTCGTTTTTTTGTATATATTTATTTACGCGACTTGTAAAAAGTCATCGGCGATTGATTTAATCTTTTGTCATCGCCGTCGTCGAACTCTCTCACCGGCGATAATGATCTATGTTGATGGAATACCAATTCAAGATGAGACCTTGTCTTCCTCATCGCAGGTGAATTTAGTTTTTCTTCGTCGTCTCTTACTCACGAATCTCTCTATTTTAGGGGTTTAACTAGGAAGTTAGTAATGTGGTTCTAGATCGTTAAACCTGGAATTGGTTTTGCTAAATTTGATCTTCTTTTGTTATCATATCCTCTGATAAGTTTGACTCCACAGCCAAAACTCTTATAAAAAATTTGCTTACATAAACATTATTTGGTGAACAGGGAAGTAGCTTGCTTCTTGATGTAATGAGTCATCCTGCGATAATATCAGCTTCTGAATCTTTCAATAATCTTGAAGAAAGGAATGTATCTTTCGGTGAAAGAGATTCAGAGAGCTCAACAAAAGACAGATATGTTTATGTATTCCAAAGCGAATTTGCTACTGTGAATCCTGCGCTTGTTGATGTAAGTTGTTGTTACATTTCAAGTTAGCTGCTGCATTCTAGTAGTGTTCTTTGGTTCTCTAATGGCTTTTTTCTAATTGTTTATTGATGAGAATCAGTTTGTTGGCACTGATGAAGCAACAACTTGTGTAGGGCTTGTTATCCGCAACAGAAAATCTGGAATGTAAAAGGACTGATCCTACTATATATGTTATTGAGCGGATAAGGCGCAATCAGTTTTTAAAAAAATCTAATTTTTATGGTTCATCCGAAACTGCAGGACGTCTATTGCACACATGGATTCGCCAGAAATTGTGGATTTGGGGTTAAGCCAGATGTTATCATTGGTTTTAGAGGATAAAGATGCTGAGTTAGATGTACATTATCTCTCTCCTTTACATTTTATACCAGGTGTCTTTGAGCTTATGGTAATCATTCTGTATTTTATTTTGAGTGCTTTTGTAATTTATGTCCACGCCTTTGTATGCAGGTACATTTGATTGGTGGTTATGAAGATGTCGACATAAAAGTGTGTACTAGAAATTTCTTTATTTCTCAGTCTAGTTACTACTAAGCTCTATTAGTGTTATTAAGCTGAATGCATTGAACGTTATATGCAGAATGCTGATGGTGGTGACTATGCCAAACCAGAGGGTTACTCTTATCCTTTGTGTTGCAAATTAGTAGATACTTTCCAGAAGAGACGAGAAAACTTTCACATTCAAACCCTCTTTATTCTTGGGCACAATACCAAGTTGGATGCACAAGGGAATACGTGCCCCATTTTCAATGGATGTCTGGTTAGTCTACTTTTGTCTGTTTTCTGCTGTTTACACCATATGCTTTTATTGTTTTCTTAGGATGTTGATTATAAGATGTACTAATTGGTTCTGTACAAATTAAGAATCGAAAATTGACAGTTGGTTATCTAAACTTCGTAGGTGACATGTAAAAACTACGCTTTTGTAATTGGTTTTCATTGTCTTTGCTCCTTAGGGGTTAAGATAGAAGTAGGAAGTGGAAGTCTTTCAAGTAGACAAAGAATTGTGTTCATATAAATTGGTAACTAGCGTTAAGCTGTTTATTTGAAACCTTTATATCAGGTGAATACCTCCACCGGTTCAATTTTCCCAGCCAGTTTCGACAGAACATCTAGATGTCCGGATGAGATTGTTCGTAGGATTCGAGTTTCATCGTCATGTGAAGATCCTAGCTGGAAGGGAAAGCTACTTGACACATATGACACAAAAACTGATAGATTCATTATTGCACCATGCCGCTGGTAAAAACAAAACACTAGTTGTACCGCGCTTTTCATATAAGCTCATCGACCATTATATTTGTCTTGCTCGCCAGAACTTAAGTAAAGACTATATCTACTATACTCTCCATTGCAGTTTCATGAATTGCGTTTTCGTTTGTGATACAGGACAATGCGTCTGATTGAATATGTTTGGGAAATTAATCAGCTTTCTGATGAAGAAATCCTCACTAATTGTTCTACCTCACCTTCTGCTGAAGGTCGAGACTTCGTAGACAACTCAAGAAGGTTCAAGTCATTATTCTAGCTTCAATTGGTTTGGATCATTATCTATATAAAATAGAACAAACGGAACATAGTAGATTCACATTCTCCTATGTTGTTGTGTGTTTTCAGGGTTTGGGAGTATTTACTAAAATATCCGGAGTGGAGCAAAACATTCCCAATGAGACAACCACGTGTGTTTGAAAGGACTGCTGATGGACACTGGACAAAATGCTAACTGTCTCACCCTAATCGGTGACATTATCCACGAATCTGGCTATAAATAACGGTTTGAGTGTATCTATCTACATTTACTTTAATGGAATTGTTTGCACCCGGGGAATGAATCGTAAATCTGTAAATGGTTAAGAACACATGTGATTCTTGAATACACACGATGTTCTTTTTTCTTTTATTTTTTTTGGGTAACAAGCATTGTATGTTTGGTTCCTGATGGGACCGATCGGGTCCGTTAGGCCTAATTGTTGAGGCCCATGGTGTTAATTAGATTTGGTTTGAAGTCATTACTCTCTAATAGAACAAGGTTAACTACACGAACTTATCCAACATCTTTATATCATACATTTTTTAGGTTTATCCCAGATTGAATAATTACTCTACTAAGTACTAACACAAGCATGATTCGTAAACGTAGTCCGACCTAACTTTCACAAAAAAAAGACGACGGAAAGCAATTCTATTTATAGTAACCAAATAGGGGCATTCACGTAAATGTCTACAGACCTTCTTTCTGAAGATGTTGAACGAAGCCTAACTGGGCCGGCCCCGCTTCTGTTCATGGGTTTAAAATTTACAATTTAAATCTTCGTTTGCCCTAATTGTTTGAAAAAGGGAGAGGGTCAAAGGATTAAAAAGCAGCGGTTAAAACTAGGGTTACTTACTCTACTTTTAGGTTTTATTTCTTCTAACTAATAGTATCTTACAAAATTTACTTTGGTATAAAATTCTTTTAAAAGAAATTCAAACTTCCTTTCATTGAATTGGTGTGAGTCTAGTCTCGTATGCTAGTATTAAGTACATATCTCATTGCTTGGATATAGGAAACAAATTCAAACTCTGATATTTTTTTAATTTGGAATTGGAATTTATTTGGATTAAATTACCCCTAATGAAAAAAGGTATTAAAATAAGCTGAGTGAAAAAAAGCGAGCGAGTTAGACAAGAAAGCAACAATACAAATTTAAATATAAAAGTATTAATAAGAGGAAGCAAAAAAAAAAAAAAAATCCTAAAACTGCGAGCGTTTATGTTTGTGAGAGAGAAGAAGAGTTTATATGGAAAAAAAAAAGTTGAGCAAGGAAGAAGAAGCATGAACGTCGACGATACTAACAACAACGACTATACCTGCACTGATGATTGCATCGAAGAAGACGATGAGAATAACAAGAACACTAACAAGAAGCGCCAAACACAACAAGCATGGGGCACGTGGGAAGAGCTGTTATTAGCATGCGCCGTTAAGCGACACGGATTTGGTGATTGGGACTCCGTCGCTACGGAGGTTCGTTCCCGGAGCTCCCTCTCCGACCTCGTTTCCGCTAATAACTGTAAACACAAGTATCGGGATCTCAAACGTCGATTTCACGAAAAAGAACAAACCGATGCGGCGGCAACGGCGGAGGAAGAGGACGGAAAAGATGAGAAAGTCGGTAATAATAATATATCTTGGCTCGAACAACTCCGGAACCTTCGTATAGCTGAGCTCCGTCGTGAAGTTAAACGATACGATGTTTCAATACTGTACGCAAAAAAAACAGGATTCTCTGTCTCTGTCTCTCCGTCGACGGATCTGAGTTTTTTTTTTTTTCCGATTTTGACTTTTTTTTTAATTTGGTTTTTTTTTCTTAGATCGCTTCAGTTGAAGGTTAAGAATTTAGAGGAGGAGAGAGAAGAAGAGAAACCAGATCTGGAAGAAGAGATGAAAACAGAGAGATCGGAGAACGTCGGTTCTGAAACTGAGCACCGTGAGAAGGCGGAGGAATCTGATCGGGATAACGGTTCGATGAACGAGTCGAACTCTACAGAAACCGTCGGGGAAGACGAGAGAGTTGGCGGAGACGAACCGAGTCAGACTCGGGATGGTGATAATAATAATCCTGATCCGGTTAGTAAGGACACGGCGGAGGAGGAAAGATCGGTTAGTAGAGGATCGGAAGCGAGTCACTCAGACGAGTTAGGCGAGTCGGGGACGTCGGAAGGAAAGTGGAAACGGAAACGAAGGAAACACGGTGGTTCCGACGAGATCAGATCGGGTGAGAGTAAATCACAGCCGTTGATAGGTCTTCTTGATCTGATTCGGTCCCATCCGCGTGGATCTTTGTTCGAACGCCGGCTTCGGAGCCAGGTATGCTCATTATCTTTATTTTTTTCCTTATTTTCTTCGATTTTTTATATATTTAATCATCTTAAATTAATTCGGAAATTATCTTTAATTAATTCTTTTACTAATTGGAAAAGAGAGAAAAAAAAACGAACTAATTCGTACCTAATTATAGAAATCATGCATAATCATAATTTAACAATATTCGTTCTGTGTAAAATCTTCTTACAAATCCTATTTTGATGAGATAATCTGTATTTTAGGAATATTTTGAAGAGATATTCCGTATATTATATGGAATCTTTACATTTTCTTGAAACCTTTTTTACGTTTAGTTTTGGACAATTTAAAAGTGAAGGTTTTTAAATATGGAGAGAGAGAAGGTGAAGAGGGAAAAAAAAATAAAGAGTTTTGTTTAATATAACGAACCCACTTCTTTCGTGGTTCACCGTTGTCGTTTTGGTCACTCAATCTAGTCCACGTGGCAGAGTCTTGGTGTAGCATGGCTTTTGTCGTCGTGTCTCACCGACCGCTAACTTTTTATTTGGGCCTATGTTATTTTGTAACTTACGTTTGTGAAGTCCATTAAAAACGCAGGAAGCTAAGGATTACAAGAGCATGGTTAAGCAACATTTGGACATTGAGACAATACAGAGAAAGTTGAAGCAAGGATATTACGATTCTTCAACCCTCACTTTTTACAGAGATCTACAGCTTCTCTTTACAAACGCCATTGTCTTCTTTCCTTTATCTTCCGCAGAATCAATGGCTGCTCACGAACTAAGAGCCGTTGTTTCTCAAGAATTGAGGAAAGAGACCGGGGAATATGGTCCTACGTTAATAAAGCGGGAAGTATCGGCTATGGATAGTGGCAAAGCTGATGCTGAAACGTCAGACTCGTCTCTCTCTAGAGAGAAATCTCCGGCTCTTCTTGTTGTTTGTAAGAAGAGGAGTTCTGTTTCCACTAAGGCTTCTCCTTCGTCGTCAAGCTTTAGCCAAAAAGAGGAGACGAAAGAAGAGACATTATCAGAGGAGAAAGAGAACATTGGGACTGGTGTAAGAAGCTCGAGACGGGCCAACAAAGTGGTTGCTGCTACTGCTGCGGCTATCTCTAACATTACCAAGAAGGGTAAAAGCAAGAACAAACAGAAACAGACGGAGTCGAAAACAAACTCGTCGCATAATAATAGTAGTAAGGAGGAGACAGGTAAAACAGAGAAGAAGATGATTTCATTAGATAAGAAGAAGAGTGTGGCTGATTTCTTGAAGAGATTAAAGAACTCCCCACAGAAAGAAAGTAAAGACCAGAATAAGAGCATTGGAGGTGGTAAGAAAGATAGTAAAACTAAACAAAGAGAACTTAGAAGTAGCAGTGTGGGTAAAAAGAAGGCCGCGGTAGAGAATACTCCGGTGAAAAGAGCCCCCGGGAGACCACAGAAGAAAACAAAAGAGGCAGGAGCAACTGCAACCGCATCTGCCACGGGAAAACGGGGTAGGGATACTGGAAGCACGGGAAAGGACAATAAACAGCCAAAGAAAAGAATCAGAAAGTGAGATTAGAAAACACCTTTTGCCCCTTTGTTGGCTTTTCTTAAGATCTCAAGGTATTGTATATCCATAGCGTATGCTTTGGAGTATATTATCTTAATTCTAACATTAGAAATCATATTCTCATAGTTATGGATTAGGAAAGTGTCTTTTGGCTTGTTGGCATCAGTAATATCCATTCCTTCTTCTGTTATATGTTGCTCATTTCCACCATTTAAGTCCTTACAAAAGCTAGAGCTACAAAGAACAGATACCGAAACCATTCAATTGAACATATATCCAACAAAACCAAGATTAGGGTAGCACTAATCCCTAGTGTCAGCAAAAATTACAGTCAGATACCCAAAAAAGGGTTACATAAGTTGAGACTCTGACCTTCGATCTCTTCTTCACCGGCAATCAGTGGACCTTACATGACACTGTGCCTTGGCAAAATGGCTTGATTTAAACATAAGCTATCGGCGAAAGGAACCTTCTGTACAAAAGAATAGGAAGGTGAATTTCAGTGAATGTATGTGATTTTGAGATATAAGCATTTCAGTCTTATTGCTCAAATGGAAGAATGTCACTAGAGGATAAAGGGGCTTGAAGATGCTAAGTTCTTGGTATCAAACTAAAAACTTGCCGTTTTCACCATCGGAAATATCTCCAAGTTTTGCTATTGCGCCCACAAGTGCATGCTCTTGCTCCTAGATCAAAGGTAAACCATTTGAGACTTTTGTATGTTTAAACATAAACACAAAATTATGAAAGAAAGGATCTCTGTTGTTGTAGCAATCGAACCTCCAAAATTCTCTTAGCCCTTTCAACTTCTTGAGGATCTGGATTGTGTGCACGAAGAACTCTCTCCACCTATGAGAACCATCATTATTTGAGAAATAATCATAATTACCGCGCTGTAAAACTCGCCTAGTAATCAATTAATACTAACCTCTCTGATTAGGACATTTGTTTGACGGATCCGTATATCGTGATGTTTCTTCTTCCCAGTTCCATTTTGTGATGTTCTGAAATCCTTTCTGATAGTGTTCTTCGCCAAACCGCTTCCTCGTTGTGGAACACTGTTGGGTCCAGTAGTTTTATTCAGTCCATGACCTTGTCCATTGTAACCATATCGATTACCAATCCCAGGATCCTCTCCTATCCACTCTATATCCCCAGGAGATATCTGTTAAGAATTAGAGATCTTCTTTACAAACTTACAGAGATTAATTGTTGATCAAAGTATTGAACATCTGCCTCATAAGTTTCAGCAGACTACCAATCAAAAGTAATATTACCTCTGAGAGATTAACCCATTCCCATGTCTCATGAGGTGTTCCAATGTCATAAACTAAAGCATGACGACCCTAAAAATCAAGATTAGGTAAATATATAAACATGTATGATAAAATTTCTTAGTTTATTTAAAAAAAAAAACAGAATGCCAATTTAAGAAGCCACACACCTCAACTGGATTATACTTGGTGATGACAGCATCGTAAAATGTATTGTCATCAGGCCACTTTGTTTTAACTCTTCTTCCTATAAAAGATTCAGGATCGGTTCCGTTTGTGGGTTCACTTGAACTAGTAGGAACAGATGGTAATCTGTTCATGACTTGTCCTCGTGGAGGTTGATCTGAAGGATGGTATGAGACAGGTTTTGCGGAAGAAGAACCAGGAAAAACCTAGAAACAGAAGTAACTTGTAAGAAACTAATTTCAGAATAAAAAAGATTCCAAAATTTTCTGAGCATTTAACAACTCACTGATTTATGTTTTTTGCCCTTGACAATAGGAACAGATCCTCGTTTAGCTGCCGATGAAGCAAACGGGTGAGTGGGATCAGCTTGAGGATGAAAAGAAGGTGACGGACTGGAGAATGGTTGAGAAGGAATAGGCTGGTTTGGTTTGTGCTTCTTCATAGAAGCTGAAACAGAAGGGCTTGGCAATGTATCGTGAACCAGTTGAGCAGCATTGCGCATACTTTGTTGGATTCCTCCAGACTGTCTCCATTCCCTAATATCCCGAAAAAACAGTATGTTATGAATTAAGAAAAAGAAAAGAAGGAACCTTTTCGACTAGATGAATGCTCAAGTTTGTAGCTCTCACCTTATCCTTTGTAGTGTATCATCTGCGTTAACACGACCTAGAAGCTCTCTATGGTCCTCATTCCCTATACTCAACTCTTTACGTAGTTCAGTTATTACACTTTCTTTTTCCTGAACAAGATCCATTCATTAAAAAAAAAAAAAAAAAAAAGATGTCATTTCACCTAGGCAGAATCTAACACAACTAGAGAAATCAAAAGTAGAGCGAGATTCAAAAAAAAAATACCCATGAAATAGCATCTCCTTGAGCTTTAAAGGCTCTAATAATAGAGATGTATGCTTCTTTCTCAAACTGGTGAATCTGAGCTTCCATATCAGCGTCATACATTTTAGGGTAAGAAGGAGGAAGATTCGATGGTCTACCATTAACAGACACACGTCCTCCTCCTACGCCTACTCCTCCTCCTCGTGGAACCCTATGCGATGGTGGCAGATCATCATCTGTTCCTGCATTATCCAGTCAAACCCTTTTTGTAATCACCACATACAATCAATTATAACACAACTCACTCTAAAGGTTTCAGCTTAAGATCAAAACTGGATATGTATAGGTCAAATTCAATCTCGGTTTCTACATAAGTAAACCTGCAATTTTCCACATTCCTTAGTAACAACAAGAACCTAAATTTCATCTTCAAGAAACACCAAAAAAAAAAAAAAAAAAAAACGAGAACTTAACACCAATTCACCAAAAACCACAATGTATAACAGCACCGGGACGGAGAAATCCCAAAAAGTTGTGTAAACCCTAATTTCATTAACTGATGATAGAACAAGGAGCTTATCGCTACTAGAGAGTCTTGGGAACTAACCACTGCTATCAAACGATTCGAAGTCCATCACGAAGCTGTTAAAACTCCCAATTCAAGAGAGACTAATCTCGAAAAGATGAAATTGCGAAAGACGGAAGAATCAAAGAAGAAAGCACAATTTCGAGGTTGATTTCAATTTGACTAAGAAAAAAAGAGACTCGATTTTGATTTGGTTGAGCTCAATTTTGAACTTTTGTAGAGTTGTTGATGAAAGAAAAAAAAAAAAAAAAAAAAAAANAAAAAAAAAAAAAAAAAAAAAAAAAAGATCAATTGATGTTTGCTTCGGCAACAAATCAGAGAGCTCTCAAGTAAAAGAAGTTGATTGATTCAGCTTCTTCTTAGATTACACAGATTTGCCAAAATAAGAAGAACACATTACCCAAAAAACCAACAACAAAAAAAAAGTTTTAGATTCATTCTTATTAAATTTATCAAAATATTACGAGGGAATCAAAACACCGTCGTTTCTTCGCTGAGATTTTTTATTTTAAGTGAACTTTTTAAGAAAAAAAAATTCTCAAATATTCTGATTCTTTGTTTAAGTCTTGCCCAAGCCCAATAGTCTTTTTCTGACAAAATGTTAATATTATGGCCCAAATATAACACATTTAATCTGATTAAGTTATGATGATTAAAAAATCTCTATTGTTTTTAATGAATTTTTTTGTTTGTTTTTTTCTTCGTTTTTTTAATCATTAACATATGTCGAAAAAACTGATAAAATCACGACGAAAACTCTATATAAAATATCATGTGATCATAAATATAATGTACAGTATGTTGTTCCTTCGATGAGTTTTCAAGCAAGTACGATGGATGAGAAGATTCGTATTCAAACTTTGGGATAGGTGAAATAGCTGACCAAGAATGGAAAATACGATAAGAGTTCATTTTGATGGGATCCTCTTAACTAATGTTTCGCCGTCACTTTTTTATATATTTTTACTAACCAAAGTACCATATTTTAAATTAATCATGACCGGATTGTTTTCTTTAATTCTTTAATATGTATGCATGTAACCGGAATTGGGCTAACCGGGTTTAATAAACAAATTCCAGCTTGAATTTGATACTTCCTAGCTGAACTGTTTTTTGCTTTTTTAACTAATACGTACGTTTGGATTAATGAAATTCTCATTGAAGTAAATGATTGTGTAGTCGAAAGTAAATTTTTTTAGTGGTTAGCATTTTCTATTTCCACTTGAGTTAATTTCTATTCTTGTATTTTAAATTTGCACTCTTTTTATAAACGTCTTTAATGTAATGGATAAGGTCTGTATAAGTATAACACAATAATATAGGTTAACTTGGAATCAATTAATATAAGGCAGTGCATGCCACTCACCACGTATTGTGTTTTCATAAGATAACTAATACTAGAAAACTCTGTTTTAATAAACATCTAAACGTTTAAGTTGCACCCAAAAAAAAAAAAACAAACATCAAAACGCTTTGCTTACGGTTTTTGCTTTCATGGTTAAACCTAGATCATTTTATACGGCACTGTCCGGATTAGAATAGAATTGGTTAAAGATTTGCCCATCTGAGGGGTTCGCTTTTTTAAAAACTAATCATTAAAAGAAGACTAACAAAAATGATAAAGTCGTCTCTACTTGCTGTAGTTTAATGTGATCACTGTATGAAATAAAACATAATCTGGATTACATTTAAAATAGTACTACAGTATTTATCAAAATAGCTTTTTGCTTATAAATAAATTTGTATTTCACTGTCTTATTAAATTTAAAAACTTTGTAACGAAAAGTTGTCAAAATATGAGTATTCTGATAGTTTTTTATAATCAGAAACGAAGACAGCTATTATACTTTTCGTTTTTGATTAAAAATAAAAATAAAACTATTTTATAAGATTAAAGTGGAAAAAATATACGATCCTTCCAAACCAAATAATGACCGAGGTTCATCACAATTTGAAATCAGAGAGACAGTCTTTATCAATATATTAAATAAATACAGTGTTAGGTTTGATAAATTAACGTATAAATGTTATATTGTCCGACAAATCCCAACGCGTCCCAGAGTCCAGACCACACCAACCTGTGAAAATAACCCTTCACAAAACAAAAACCAATACTGACAACAACCAAAAAAAAAACAAAACCAATAATAAATATATTTTGTCTGAAGCAAACGTTAGAAAAGTAAAACAAAGCAAACGTTAGAAAAGTAAAACAAAAGGAGTCCCTAAATTAATCAAAAAGAGTTTGAAATAAATAGCCGTTACAAGAAAACTACTTGTCGCTGTTTTTAATCAAAAGGCATTTGTTTTTACGGAAAAGTTGCCAATATAGACTTTTCAATTCGAACACGTCTTCACGTTTCCCTTGAGAAATTAGCACATCCCCCCGTATATGTCTCTTTGCACTACAGGACGTGCAATGATGCTTTGCTTTCTCACTTATAATTCTTTTTATGAATCACACATCTTTAGATTAAAAATTTATTTAGATATTTTTTTGTAACAAAAAAAACAAAAAAAGTCACTCACGTTTTACTATTCTTTTCCTATTTTGATAGACTTGATAGTCATGATATTGATAAGGTCATTTAATTTGTTTCCAGTTTACTAATTAAGAAAATTAATTATAATACTTATCATTCACTCTCTCTCTCTTCCCCTATATAATAAACCTCCACTTCATTCTCATCATCTTGAAAGAAAAACAAGATCTAGTAATCAAAAATAAAAAAAAATTTAAGAATGAGAGGTAAAAAATATCTTTCTTTACTAGTGATCATTGTCTTAGCCTCGAGTGAAGTTCTTGCCAGCAACAACAACTCTTCAACGCCTAGATTAAGAAAAAGTGATTTCCCAGCAGATTTCATCTTTGGTTCTGCAACCTCTGCTTACCAGGTTCCTTTTTAATATTTTCTTCTTATTAGTTTTCCTTATAAAGAAAAAACAATTCCTACCACTCGTTCATTATCTAGAAGAAGAAAAAAAACAAGAAAAGTCCGATCACTGGTTAGAGAATTTATGTTTTTTTTTTTTTTTTTTTTTTTTT
>NC_025688.1:28157833-28159503 GCF_000633955.1 Camelina sativa
TAGAGGACCAAGTATCTGGGATACTTTCTCTGAGAAATACCCAGGTTTGTTATTTTTTTTTTTAATCACCTTGTTGTTAGGATCTATATATATGAGTATTTAAGATTCAAGATCCGTGCGTCTAGTGTAGATGTATATTAATATGATGATGATGATATTTGAAAAGACGAGACCAAAATGTGAATGATCTCATCTCATGGGACAATAAATAAATAAAAAAGAAGCTCAATTACTCTGTTTTGATTCTTCAATGAGATTATAGTTAAACAATCTAAAGTTTAATTTCAATATTTTTTCAGAGAAGATAAAAGATGGTAGCAATGGGTCTGTTTCTGATAACTCTTACCATCTTTACAAGGTAATTTTCCTTTTTTTTTGTTTGGAATAAATATGTTACAATTAAACAGTTGTTCTTTATTTCCATTGGCTTAAAAAATCAGTTACATTATTTGATAATGTTATATTCATATATTTAAAACAGGAAGATGTGGCTTTATTGCATCAAATTGGATTCAATGCATACAGATTCTCAATCTCATGGTCCAGGATCTTACCTCGTAAGTTCCGTCTTCTCTTTGTAGATCATTCATTCACACATGAGATTTTGATTATTTCTCTGTGCCAATTAATTTTTTTCTTGTTTAGGTGGGAATCTAAAAGGTGGAATCAACCAGGCTGGTATTGACTATTACAACAACTTGATCAATGAGCTTTTGTCCAAAGGTAAAAAAGACAAATTCCAATCTGAAAACAGAGGCTCTCTTAATTAACGTTATCTGTTTCCTATGATATTTAAATTTCAATTCTAGTCTTAGAAAGGATTTTAAAACTTTTACGGATTTGGAAACGTTACATATTAGTCAATGAATTAGTAGTAGTCCACATTGAATGAATCATCTTTCTTTCACCCTTGAAAGTTGAAACTATAGTTACAAACGCAACAAAAGCACTAATGTAAATGTTTGTGATTGTGTTATACAGGAATTAAGCCTTTTGCAACCATGTTTCATTGGGACACACCACAAGCCCTTGAAGATGCTTATGGCGGATTCCTTGGTGACGAGATTGTGTAAGTCCTCCTAGTGGACTATCTATCTATCTATCTATAATCAAGTTTTACTAGCCATTACAATTAACAATACAGATCATACAGTGGCCAACAGAATTGTTAATTTAATTTAATTTTTGTTTTGTAATGAAACAGGAATGATTTCCGTGATTATGCGGATGTTTGCTTCAAGAGTTTTGGAGATAGAGTGAAGCATTGGATGACACTGAACGAGCCATTAACGGTGGTGCAACAAGGTTATGTTGCAGGTGTGATGGCTCCAGGAAGATGCTCCAAATTCACAAACCCTAATTGCACCGGTGGAAATGGAGCCACCGAGCCTTATATTGTTGGTCACAACCTCATCCTTTCTCACGGAGCCGCCGTCCAAGTCTACAGAGAAAAATACAAGGTTAGATAAACTATATATGCTCTGTTTCTTAACCATCAAGTTACTAAAAAAAGATGGCTTTTATATATGCTCTGTTGTTCGATAGGCGTCTCAAAAAGGTCAAGTTGGTATTGCTTTGAACGCGGCTTGGAACTTGCCATATACAGAATCACCGGAGGATAGATCGGCTGCGGCACGAGCCATGGCCTTCACATTTGACTACTTTATGGA
>NC_025688.1:28160036-28164812 GCF_000633955.1 Camelina sativa
GTGGTGCAACAAGGTTATGTTGCAGGTGTGATGGCTCCAGGAAGATGCTCCAAATTCACAAACCCTAATTGCACCGGTGGAAATGGAGCCACCGAGCCTTATATTGTTGGTCACAACCTCATCCTTTCTCATGGAGCCGCCGTCCAAGTCTACAGAGAAAAATACAAGGTTAGATAAATTATATATGCTCTGTTTCTTAAGCATCAAGTTACTAAAAAAATATGGCGTTTATATATGCTCTGTTGTTCGATAGGCGTCTCAAAAAGGTCAAGTTGGTATTGCTTTGAACGCGGCTTGGAACTTGCCATATACAGAATCACCGGAGGATAGATCGGCTGCGGCACGAGCCATGGCCTTCACATTTGACTACTTTATGGAGCCGCTTGTGACCGGTAAATACCCGGTTGATATGGTCAACAACGTAAAAGGTGGTCGCTTACCTACATTCACTGCACAACAATCTAAGATGCTGAAAGGCTCATATGATTTCATTGGCATCAATTATTACTCTTCCACTTACGCAAAGGATGTTCCCTGCTCCACCCAAGATGTTACTATGTTCTCTGATCCTTGTGCTAGTGTCACAGGTTTGGTTTCGTGTCATCCACATTTCTTTTTCTTAACCACTACAAACTAAATTACGAGTCTGAAGTGTGGGCTTGTATTTATGAATCAGGTGTAAGAGAAGGGGTTCCCATCGGTCCAAAGGTACTTTGGCTAGACTCATAAAACGTTGCAACGGTTATTAAATATTTATGAATTTGCTCAATCTAAAAACTATGTACATGATCTTATAGGCTGCATCAGATTGGCTTTTAATATATCCAAAGGGAATTCGTGATCTCGTCCTTTATGCAAAATACAAGTTTAAGGATCCTGTCATGTACATAACCGAAAACGGTAACTCACACAAACAACAGCTTCAGTTCTTGATAGATCTTCTTTTGGTTTCATCCTAATGTTGTACCAATCTTTGTAGGGAGAGATGAATTCAGTACCGATAAAGTCTTCCTTAAAGATGGTGATAGGATTGATTACTACGCTAGACATCTCCAAATGGTCCAAGACGCTATCTCGTAAGCATCCTTTTATTATCTAATATGTTAAGAATCCTCCTACAGCTGTCACGCTACATAATCAATCATACACATTTATGTAATTCTGTTGTGAATGCTTTTTCTTACTGGCAAATTTAGGGTTGGAGCAAACGTGAAGGGATTTTTCGCATGGTCGTTGCTAGACAACTTCGAATGGGCAATGGGATACACAGTCCGGTTTGGGCTGGTTTACGTGGATTTCAACAATGGAAGTAAGAGATATCCCAAAAAATCGGCTCAGTGGTTCAAAGAATTGTTAAATGAAAAAAAAAACAATTGATGATTACATAAAGATGGCGTTTATAACAACGACAATTGAGAGATTTATAATTTTTCCACCTTTGAAAATAATGATAATGGTTTAGCTATTTTAACATAGAA
This sequence comes from Camelina sativa, assembly GCF_000633955.1. NCBI lineage: Eukaryota > Viridiplantae > Streptophyta > Magnoliopsida > Brassicales > Brassicaceae > Camelina > Camelina sativa. The sequence continues at coordinate 28,161,515 of NC_025688.1, forward strand.
CCGGATTGATGTATTACTCGATGTTATACCATCTTTCGATGTAACGTACGATTTATAAGGAAAATTAATACTAAATTCGTTGAATAATTATAAAAGTGAGAAATGTGAAAACGATATAGGCATAGTTTGTAAGATCTACAATTTCAGCTTTATATCAATTTGAGAAAAAAGAAGTTGGATCAGTATTAGCCAGCTACTTGAAGTATAAGTTAACATATAATCACGCCAGTCAACACTGGTCAACGCCGGATTCCGGCCAACCTCGAATGTTTATGGTGTTGTACACATAATCTATGTTTGTTTATGTATTTTCTTATGTGATGACATTAGTTCACGTAGTTAACAAAACATTTATATTATTTGTATGTGTGACTATGTGCTGGCGTATACTTCAAATAGATGGCGATCATTTTTCCTTAAATTTTTAAAAGAACAAAATGGATAAGAGGTGTACTGTTTCACCCTCCTTTTTATTATCTCGTTATTAACGATGTGCATTTGTGGTATTATGAGTTGGATTATTTGGAAATTTTGATATTTCTTTTAAGATTGTGAATTTGTGATGGTTTCTTTTTTGATGCATGATAGCATGTGTGAAGTTGACAGTAATGCTATAATGTGTTAACAATTATTCGCGTCGATGTGGAATATTCTCTATTATTTATACGCATTCAAATAGAATGCCCAATAAATATGATAGCATCTTCGATCCATTTTTTTTTGTCTCCCATTCCCTTAGATGACAAATTGGCATTCTTTACTTGAATCAACTTGAACTGAAATGTTAATAAGTAGCTTACTTCATTTCAGGATATACGAGTGAAGTTTAAGCTTAAACTCTTTTCACTAATTTCTAATCATATCAAGGTTTAGATACATATTTTCTCAAATGGGAGTATTAACTTAAGACTAGCAAGAGGTCGAAGGGAAAAAAACTCTCCAAGGCACGACAACCGAGGACGTGATGAAGCCATTTGTCCAGATCTCATCCACCCTTATCCACCAATAAGATTTGGACCCTGGCTTTATCCAACGGTCTCCCCCACTCCGACCATCTGCTCTTCACATCTCCATGGCAAATCTCCGAGTTTCACCTACCAGAATTCAATGTTTCTGTTAATCTGGTATTACCTTAATTCCCTCCTTGCGTTTATTTCCACCTTTGCTTGCTGAAGAACCCCCTGCTTTCGAACCTTTCTGATATAAAACCACTTTCCCGCTGCTACAACCTTTTCAATCAACTATGTTTTTCAAACCCTGTGAATCAAAACTCTCTGAGTTTCCATGGCAAACTGTATCCCATACCATTTGAAAGGTAAATGTGTGGATATGAACTACTCACCCCCTCCCCAAAAGCGGATAAAGGCACTAGAGCTGGATACAACAGACCTAATTCGGGAAAACCCTCTCACTCTAATAGGCAGACTTACTAACCCCGCGGGCCAACTTATGTGGGCTATTTTCCCTTTCCTTCTTAATCGCTGGAACCTGAAAGGAAAAGCAGAGGGAGCCGATTTAGGTCAAGGTGTGTTTCAGTTCAAATTTGAACTCGAAGAAGACCTCAATCAAGTCATGGATAACAGACCTTATCATTTCGATCAATGGATAGTTATTCTCAAACGATGGGAACCGGTTATCTCACCATCGTTCCCTTCACAGATCCCCTTTTGGCTCGAAGTTCAAGGCCTTCCAAAACAATATTGGAAAAAAGAAATGGTTCTCTCTATTGGCGAAGCGCTTGGCGAGATTCTGGACTGGAATATCTCCACCTCGTCGATCCAACTAAAAGTCCTCATTAACGGATTAGAACCTATAACAAAGGAAACAATCATCGAGTTTTCAGATAGCAGTGAAGACCTAATCTGCTTAGAGTACAAAAACCTCAAAAACTACTGTACTTACTGTCTACGGCTCTCTCATGACAAGTATCCCTGCCCGGGATTGAATGGGGAAAGAAAGGAAGTACCACTGAAACAAAAACAAGCCATTTCAGGTGAGACTTGTACATCAGTGTCGAGGAATTACTATACACCTCAGGACAACTTCCTACCACCAAAACAACACATTAGAACACAAGACTCAGAGAGAAGCTACCAAACATGGCACAGATTCGAGTCTAGGAAACGCTCCTATGACAAACTGGAACACCCAAACCACTCGCGTTCTGAAACAAGACCTGTCCCACGGGATCAGAGGGATACCTTTGCTAGAAGATATTCACCTAGAGCACCCTCTCGTTTGATCTCTAGAACGGGCGCCTCTAACCTATATCACAACAGGAACTCAAGGCATCATCCTCCCCCACCAAGAAACCTACAATGGAGAGAAAATCAAACTCATCAGTGGAACCCGAAGGTGAACCCTTTGTATCTTCTAGAGCAAGAAGACCACCACTGGAAAGAAATATCTCAAGCCTTGATCCTCAAACCCCACCACCTTTGGGAATCCAAGTGGATCGATCCCAACTCCCCTCTAAAGAACAAGTGTTAAATGAACTGAGAGAAGTCACAATCCAGTACATGGCCTGTCCTGATCCAACAGAGAGTGCAGTGAGGCGCATGAGGGTACTACAAGGTGAAACTGAAAATCTAATGGAGAACACAACCAATTCGATAATGGAAGCTAACCTGGCTAATGCATCTCTGTTGAACCCTCAACCTAATAATCTCTCACCAAAACACACTACAATCGATGTAGCAGTGACCAGTTCCCCTTCCCATGCTCAAGACCAAAGTGAACCAAGCAAGAGAGGACGAGGTAGACCACCTATCCAAAAACAACCTGCAAAAGGAAACCAAGCATTATTGGGAGCAAAAACCCAAAAAAGGAACTTCACTCGTGGCTCCCCAAGGAAACAAAATGAAGTGAAAGGCGGATCAAAACTTGGTACCTCAAAGCAAAGTCAGAAAAAACCAGTCAGAACAGCTTCAGGACCCTCTGCTCCAAAAGATAAACCCCAAACACAAAACTCGGGAACTCAACAAGAAACTGCCCAAACCCATGACATCGATACTCCTCACCAACCAGCTCATTCAACTTCACCAAAAGTCTCCCTTTTCCCGACAAGTAGGAAGAAGAAGGTGGATTTTCAGAATCCGCCGACCCCTCTTACGTAAGGTTTGTAAGCTGGAACTGTTGTGGGTTGGGAACCCCACAACAGTCCAGAGACTGAAGGACATAAAGAAACGTATATGTCCTGATCTCATCTTCCTCATGGAGACCAAAAACCAGAATGACATGGTGCTACAATCTCTACAGTGGCTCGATCATCCTTCCCAACACTTGGTCCCCCCCCCCC
>NC_025688.1:28164954-28169015 GCF_000633955.1 Camelina sativa
GGGAACCCCACAACAGTCCAGAGACTGAAGGACATAAAGAAACGTATATGTCATGATCTCATCTTCCTCATGGAGACCAAAAACCAGAATGACATGGTGCTACAATCCCTACAATGGCTCGACCATCCTTCCCACCACTTGGTTCCCCCCCTCTCGCCAGGGGCAGGTGGTTTAGCCCTGTTCTGGAAACAAAGCTTAGAAGTGGAAATATTAAATTCCTGTAATAACCTAATCGATACCAGAATAAAAGCAAAAGGCAGATATTTCTTTGCTACCTTCGTGTACGGAGAACCTGATAGAACCAAGAGAGTTGAAATCTGGGAAAAGATAAAAATGCAAACATCCTCTCGATCTGAGCCCTGGTTTCTAACGGGAGATTTTAATGATATCATCGGGTGCAATGAGAAAAAGGGGGCCCACCCAGATCAGAAGGATCATTCTCTGACTTAAGATCGCTTATGTCTACCTGCGACCTGTTCGATCTCCAACACACAAGAAACTTTTTCTCTTGGAGAGGGAAAAGACACTCACACATTGTCAGGTGCAGACTGGACAGGGCTATAGCAAACAACAAATGGACTATTGCTTACCCGTCAGGAAGAAGTGAATATCTTTGTTTTGAAGGCTCTGATCACCGCCCTCTGGTATCTTCCTTCGATCTTGTACACAAAAGAAGAAAAGGTCTCTTTCGTTATGATAGAAGACTAAGGCACATACCAGAAGTCAAAAAACTTATCTGTGACGCATGGAACGCCTGCCCTGATGCGGTAGTAGACAAACGCCTTCAACTGTGCAGAACCGCAATTATAACCTGGACAAGAGAACAACAAGAAAACAGTCAGCAGACTGTAAATGACCTCAGGGATCAACTAGAAGAGGCAATGATAACTGACTCGAGCCCTCAAGCTCTACTAGATGATTTAAACAGAAATTTAACAATTGCCTGTCAAAAAGAGGAAGAGTTTTGGAAACAACGCAGCCGCCAACTCTGGCTAGCTTTAGGAGACAAGAACTCTGGGTTCTTCCATGCTGCAACAAAGAGTCGTAAGGTGATCAACAATATATCAGTTCTTGAATCAGAGCAGGGAGATTCAATCTATGAAGAACAGGAGATTGTTGACACTATTTCCTCTTACTATCAAGAGTTATTTACCTCGACTGCAAGAACCAGGTCCACAACAGTAAGGGATGCTTTAACACCATGTATTACAGAAGCAATGAATGAAGAGTTACTGAAGATACCTTCCCCAACTGAAGTCAAGAATGCTTGTTTTGACATCCATCCGGATAAAGCTCCGGGACCCGATGGATTCTCAGCAAGTTTTTATCAAACAAATTGGGACACCTTAAGCGGAAAGGTCACAACAGAGATACAAGACTTCTTTACCTCTGGATCCCTCCCGGCACACTCAAACCACACTCATGTTAGGCTGATTCCAAAGATTACTAGTCCGAAAAGAGTGGCTGACTATCGTCCAATAGCACTTTGCTCAATCTTCTACAAAACCATTGCGAAAATCATCTCAAAACGACTGCAAGCTATATTACAAACCTGCATATCTCAGAATCAGTCCGCTTTTGTCCCTGGTCGAGCAATCACGGATAATGTCATCATCACGCATGAAGCTCTTCATTACCTGAAACAATCCATGGCACAAGAACGAGTTTACATGGCAGTCAAAACTGACATGAGTAAAGCCTACGACAGGTTAGAGTGGAGTTTTATTGAAGAAGTACTTTCCAGAATGGGCTTCCACCCTCATTGGACTAATATACTCATGCAGTGTATCACTTCAGTATCCTATTCCTATCTCCTCAATGGACAGGCCAGAGGAATGGTTAAACTAAGTCGAGGTATCAGACAAGGCGATCCACTATCTCCTTACATCTTCATTCTCTGTAGTGAAGTACTTTCAAGCTTATGTAACAAAGCACAAGTTTATGGTAAATTACCTGGGATACGGGTAGCAAAAGGGAGCCCATGGGTCAACCACCTCCTATTTGTAGATGACACTATGTTTTTCTGTAAATCAGATAAAACTAGTGTCAGACAACTAAAGGAGATCCTGCATAAATATAAAGCAGCCTCAGGACAAAAGATAAACCAAGACAAATCTTCCATTACGTTCTCGAGCAAAACCAAAAATGATATCAAAGAAAGGGTTACGCAGGAACTTGGCATCAACAAAACTGGAGGACAAGGAAAATACCTCGGGCTACCAAAGTTATTCGGGAGGAAGAAAAATGACCTATTCACCATGATTGTAGATAGGATAAAACAACAAGCTCTCAGCTGGTCCTCCAAATTCCTCTCCTCCGCTGGAAAACTGACCCTGCTTAAGTCAGTCCTGGGAGTTATGCCCTCCTATACAATGTTCTGCTTTAAGCTTCCAAATTCTCTCTGCAGTCGTATCCAATCCGCTCTAACCCGCTTCTGGTGGGATGAGAAACCTGACAAGAGGAAGATATGTTGGATTGCTTGGGACAAGATGACTAAATCTTTCAAAGACGGTGGATTGGGTTTCAGAGACTTACAGTGCTATAATGATGCCTTTTTAGCAAAAATCAGCTGGCGGATTCTTACTCAACCTTCTTGTCTCCTTGCAAAATTATTAACAGGTAAATACTGTAAAACCACATCTTTCTTAGAGAGTCATGTCCCAAATCATGCATCACACGGGTGGAGGAGTATTTGCATAGGAAGAGAGTTATTAAAGACAAACCTGGGCAAGCTACTTGGAACAGGTGAAGCAACACCGATATGGGGAACCCCTTGGCTCTCCTTAGACCAACCTTTTTCTCCTCTCGGACCCCCACAAAAAGAGGACCAACACTTGCGAGTTGCAGATTTACTTATCACTCAATCTAAGAAATGGAATATTTCTCTGATAAAAATAATCCTCCCCTTTTATAAGGAGAACATCCTCAACCTTAAACCAAGTAAGCAAGGAGGATCAGACTCTTGGGCGTGGCTCCCGATCTCTGATGGAATCTATTCAGCCAAGTCAGGCTATTACGAAGCCCTACAACAGAAAACACACGTTCAAGATCCAATACCAATACCTATACCACAAAACCCTGAAAACCAATTTAAATGGAAGCAGGAGATCTGGAATCTCAAGTGCTCACCAAAATTAAAACTACTGCTCTAGAAAGCTTCACAGAACGCCCTCCATGTAGGTCATAACCTACAAACCAGACAGATCACCTCTACCTCCGCTTGTCAACACTGTGGGAGACCAGAAACTGAAGCGCGTATCTTTTTCCAGTGTCCCTTTGCTGTGAATGTCTGGAAACATGTACCGTTTAAAGATCGATTTAACCTTGAATTAACCCTATCTTTCAAAAGAGGCCTTGTGGAATCTACAAAGATCATATGCCTCCCTCCCACTGGAATAACGACTGGTCCCCTTGCACCCTGGATCATCTGGACTCTCTGGACAGCTCGAAACCGCCTACTCTTTGATAAGACCCAAATCCAAACTACTGAAATTATCTCTCTAGCCATCTTACGAGCAAAAGAATGGCAGGAAGCCCAACAGACTCAATCCAATCGGACACCAGTTCAACCCAGATCTCTGATCCCTGGACAACGATCGATACAACCTTTTGAGAACCCAATTACTTGTTTCACGGATGCAGCCTGGCAGGCCAATGGGAACATGGGCTGTGGATGGATCTTCAAAGACCAATTCGGTGACATCCTCCTCCAAGGTGAATCTACGGCAACCCACATCCGATCACCTCTGATGGCCGAAGCACTAGCAACTCTCACGGCTTTGGGAGTTGCCATTGAATCGGGCTTCAACAAGATCTCCTTTGCTTCAGACTCGCAGATGCTAGTCCAAGCACTCAATCAGAAGACTTCTCCAAAGGAATTCTGCGGGCTTTAATATGATTCCCACTCTCTCTCGGATCGTTTCGATATGTATAATTTCTCTCATATCTCTAGACTCGATAATTTCCAAGTCGATGCTCTGGCAAAATATGCCCTAAAAGGCCTTTGTAATTGTAACTAATTAATCTATTAAGTATCGTGTGTTTGACAAAAAAAAAAAAAA
>NC_025688.1:28169675-28179320 GCF_000633955.1 Camelina sativa
ACATATTTTCTCACACTAGGTATCAACTATAATCCTATTTCCGTAACAAATAACGACCCCGCGGCCGCTATTATTCGAAGAAAAGTAATTCTTTGTGTGCGCCGCTTGACTAAAAGAAAAGCATAAGAGTTCAAACTAGACTATTCTCTCATGCGTGCTTTAGCAAAACGCCAACAACAAACAAGAGGTCAGTAAAGGCGACTATGCGCATATATAGTCTGAATCCAAATACTTACAGTACTTGCCCACAATTTTATGAGTATCCCAATATCAGCATCAATTGATCAATGGGTCAGAAAAATTATGCAGTGCTTTGATGACATTCGATTAACTTTATATTACTTGAATCATTATCAAAAATTATCATCAGCTGGGCCTGGGCCTAATGGGTTAAAATTTACCCATTTTGACAATGTCCAACTTTATAAGTAGATACATGTTTTAACTTTTAAAACTAATTACATTATATAGGTTAAAGGTTCCCCACTTGTGGTCAATAGCGACGTATAGTACGAACTTATGAATGAAGACATGATTGCGACCATATTCAAACTAATTACATTATATGTTCTATGCAACATACACTGCCTGCATGTGTACAGCTTCTCATGGCACGGGCCAACGTGGAGTGCAATTGTGCAATTGCTAATATTCAGAGATTAATTCAACAAGAAATAAAAAATAGTAGCTTTGAATGTAAAAAACTGTCAGGAATTATTTAAAATAATTTTGATATTCACATTACCAATATCATATTTTATATATATGGGTAAAATTCGAGACACGTGTTCATCCACCAATAAGTTAAAAATAATCATATTTTTTTTTTGTTAATTCAGAAAGTAAATCTCCATACCTATGGAGAGGTCCGAGACTAATCTCTTATGCGTTTGGGGAGAATCAATTCCTGGCCTAGACCAACAGGGCAACTCTTCCATCAAGGCCAGAACCACTAGCCCACCACCTTGTGGTCAAGATAATCATATTCTTTTATATTTTTATGTTTTCACATGGAATTAGTTTTTAAGTTTTTTTTTTTGGAATTAGCGGTCTTTCATAAGAATTACAAAATTTTCAGAGGCTAAATTCAGAAGAAATCCAAGAAACGAGAGCTTGTTTTTAATTTCAATAACTAAAACTCCAATTCCTTTGGAAATAAATAAAATAATGATTTTTTTACATCTCAGCAGCCACGATATCATCAAAGTCCGTAAAAGGAAACGCCAGCTTTTGTGAACGTGAAAGATGTAAGCGGCTCAGTGAGTTTCGCATGCTAAAAGACAGGACAATGAACATAGTCAAATATACATACCACGTTCAATCTCCACTTTAAATAGAAACATACATGCATAGGATAGAAAAACACACATATTCATATAGATCTGAATGTAAGCTGTAATCCTGACTACGTTCAAACATAAAGATGAACATAAGCTAAGAATATGGTCGATTTTGAGGGTACAAGAAGAGGAAACCAAAATTGAATTCTCTTCTTAATTACCATAATTTTCTTACTACGGTAAATCATAGTTTAATCTTAAGTAGTTACTTTTGAGATGCATACTTATATGACTATAAGGATAAATATACCTTTCCACGTAGAACAACAACATCACGAGACGAAGCTCCCTATATGTATGAGAAGAGAAACTCTTCGTTTGTTACAACTACAAAACTCAGCTTTGAACAGTTGAGGAAAATACATATATTCAAATCAAAAAAAAAAAAAAAGAATAATATGAAGGTGCATTTTTTCATCCTCCTTATAATACTCTCATGGTTGTCAAGGAAGATTACTTCATCTAGAGTACTCGATCGTCATGATTTTCCGGATAATTTTGTTTTTGGAACAGCTGCATCGGCTTTTCAGGTAATATTTCAGTCGGTAATATTCGATTTTTAAAAGGAATATTATTATTATTATTATTATTTTTTTTTTTTGAACAAAAAAGGATTATTATTATAAAATGCAATTCGTTATGGAAGTTGTGTGACGTTGACAAATTATGCGGAATCTAATCCGTACGTAATATAATTCCCGTTGATGTGGAAGTAAGTTCATATTCCAAGAGTTTATAATTTTCCATGCCATATATAAGTCAGCCGAATATCAATTTGATACAGTTAAGATGATGTCGTTGGTTTTTTATTCTTCACCCTTCAAATGATATAGTTTGTATTTTGTAATATTGGATTAAAAAAAAGGGTAACTGTTAGTCTGTTACTAAAAAGGTAAAAATTAAAGTTGCCCATTATATAGTACGAAGGTGCAACAAGTGAAGGTGGGAAGTCTCCAACTATATGGGATTACTCAGCCACACTTTTCCAGGTCTCTTTTAAATTTATATTCCGTACAAATATCTTAAAATGTGTACTAAAATTGTATCTATATATAAATGACTAATAGTTGTATTTCAAATGCAGAAAGGACTAGTATGGAGAATGCAGATGTAGCGGTCGATTTTTACCATCGTTATAAGGTAAAAATCTTGGGTGCGCAAACGATATTATTTGTTTTATTTTATTTTTTACTGTCAAGGTCGATAAATATATATTTTGGACCTACTGTATTATGTTATTTTCCNCCAAATGCAGAAAGGACCAGTATGGAGAATGCAGATGTAGCGGTCGATTTTTACCATCGTTATAAGGTAAAATCGTGGGTGCACAAACGATATTGTTTGTTTTATTATTTTTTAATGTCAAGGTCGATAAATATATTTTGGACCTATTATGTTATTTTCCTAATTATATATACCGAAATTGTATACACACAGGATGATGTCAAATTGATGAAAGACTTAAATATGGACGCTTTCAGATTTTCGATTTCATGGGCTAGATTAATACCTAGTAAGTAAATTTACATTTTTTTAAAAAATTGTTATATACATTTAGTTAAAACTGAAATATATGTAAAAAATTTGGTGAATCTGCTTAACTTTTGGTATTATTTTGAAGGTGGAAAAGTAAAAGATGGAGTAAACAAAGAAGGTGTACAATTCTATAAGGCTCTCATCGACGAGCTTGTTGCTAACGGTAAGTTGACTAATTAGTTAAACTTATACCAAACCTCTCTAAATGACAATAACTATATTATGCGTTACATTTTTGTATTAGCTAAAGATAATTATGCATGTTAAATTATCTTACATATGTTGTATGATCTAATGAACAAACATACGCAGGCATTCAACCATCAATTACCCTCTACCATTGGGACCATCCTCAAGCACTCGAGGACGAGTATGGTGGCTTTTTAAGCCCTCAGATAGTGTAAGTGAACTTATAATTATTCTATAAATTTTTGTTTTAATGACTCTATGGTTATTATATATCATGAAGATAGACATAAAAGAAATCAATATTAATTAACTATTATTTTTAATTATTCTAAACAGAGAAGATTTTCGAAATTTTTCAAGAGTATGTTTTGAGGAATTTGGAGACACAGTTAAAATGTGGACTACTATAAATGAACCTTATGTCGTAACTGTTGCGGGCTACGATGCGGGTAACAAAGCGGTTGGACGATGTTCTAAATGGGTGAATAGTAAGTGTCAAGCCGGCGATTCAGCTACCGAGCCTTACATTGCATCACATCACCTTCTTCTTGCTCATGCCGCAGCTGTCCAAGAGTTCCGAAAATGTAACAAGGTGGATTTATAAAAAAAGTATAAATTAATTATTAAATATTTTAAATTTGATTAGTGTCTTTGCTTTTGATCTTATAAATTTAATCAAAATAATTTGTTTGACAGACTTCACAAGATGGTCAGATTGGGATAGTGTTATCACCTTTGTGGTTTGAGCCTTATGACTCTAGTTCTCCTGCCGATAACGAAGCCGTTAAACGAGCTCTTGCCATCGAACTAGATTGGTAAGTTGTTATATAAGTAAGTGTAAAAACAAGTAATGTTATATTTGTTGTAATCGTAAGATATTTACATAACATTTTTCCAACGTGTGTATCAGGCATTTAGATCCAGTTATTCATGGGGATTATCCAGAATTAATGAAGAAACACATCGGAAACAGATTACCTTCTTTCACTCCGGAACAGTCTAAAATGTTGAAAAATTCATCTGATTTCATTGGAATTAACTACTATACAGCCCGTTACATTGCTCACCTTCCACACATCGACCCTGCACGACCTCGATTCGTAACCGATCAACAGCTGAAATGGACAGGTAAGAATGCTAATGTTAATATCCGTACGACTATTTTCTTCGTATGAGATTCATTAAATTCCTAACTTAGTTTTATTATGCCTATATTTGAACAGTTACAAATCACAGTAATCACCAATTGGGACCAGGGGTACGTAACTTCTTGACTATTTTTGAACAGTCACAAATCACACTAATGACACTTATGACAGTTCTGTTTTTTTTTCCCTCCAAAGGTTCTAAGGTTTGTTTTTGATCTTGACACACAGGAAGAACGAGGCATACTCCAATCACATCCAGAAGGTTTACGAAAAGTTCTTAACTACATCAAAGATAAATACGATAACCCTATCGTCTATATAAAAGAGAACGGTAAGATTTTTGTCTATATATATATATATTATTTTTTCCTATCAAAGAGCAAATTATCCCTCTTTGTAAATATTTATTTGATAAATTAAATTTACAGGAATCAATGACTATGACGACGGTACAAAATCACGAGAGGAGATTCTCAATGATACATTTAGGATGAGCTACCATGAGGACCATATACAACAGCTCCACAAAGCTATAACGTAAGTTATATTTCAACATTTTTACAAAAACGGATCTGATTTTTTAATAACGTAAACAAGAATTAAAATATTCTACTGTTATAACAGAGATGATGGATGTGACGTGAGAGGATATTACGTGTGGTCTTTACTAGACAATTTCGAATGGGAGTATGGATATTCCACTAGATTTGGTCTGTACTATGTAGACTACGACAACGATCTCACCCGGTATCCCAAAACTTCGGTTAACTGGTTCAAGCAGTTTCTCAACAAACCGGTGGTAAGGAATGAAGAAACAGAGGAGGAGGAAGTATGGGATGTACTGTCACGTGAGGAAAGGTATAATAAGACTTTCGATGATTCAGAAGGTTTCGAGGCATCCGTTGGTTCGATTCTCTATCTCATGACGAACGTATCAAGAAGACAAGAAGAAGATGATGAGAGAGATCGATGTGCTCTTGGAAATCTTAATCATCAGTTAGGTTTCTTGTTGGGATCATATAATTATTTGTGATTTTACCTTTTCTTGAGTAGCCCTTAGGTATCATTAAATTTTTTACGAGTTATCAAAATTGCCAATGTAGGAAGACAATTTATGTATATGGAATGGAAATAAACACAATTAAACAACTAATGTGGTACTATATGCATAATTCTTTTTCTTGCTCTGTTCTTATAATTCATTATTTTTCTTTGAAAATAAAGAGCTTTATTTTTTTTTAGTGAAAGTTTTGATTAAAAAGTTGATGCCATTTTGACATTGCTTGGAGGAGGATTCTGAAAAAGGTAATAGAACCAGGGGAGAACTCTACTTTGGTTTGAATTGATAAATTGATCCTTGATGATAAGCCTTGAATTGAGGGTCAAATATTTTGATTGATCCATCCACTGGTAATTGGATGAGAACCATCATCAATGAACATGATATAAAGATCATTTTGATGAGAAACAGACCAAATGGGCTATTTGTCATCATGCAGAAAAGCCATGTTCTACGAACGCAACTTTGCATACATGAAAAAACAGAACTTGTTAAAAGTTACACGATTTCAGATAATCAATCAAATTAAAGATCAAAGACATGTAGTAGTGTTTCATAAAGGAATCTAGTACAGAAACGTAACGTAAAAAAAAAAAAAAAAAGGATATCAAGAGTAAAGGTATATAATTTCAAATAGATGGAGGACAAATATACATATGTATGAAACCTTCGTTTGTTGATAAAGAATCCTTATTGCAGCTATACTAAAGATAAAAACAGAAATAGAATGTGGTTAATTGGCTTCGGGAAGAAGAAAAAGACCTGATTTCTGAGAACAATTGATGTACGATGTTGAGAAGACCATCCTTGAGATTTTATACACACACCAAGCGTTCGTGGAGATTATGCAGGAGAATGAAGTGGAAGAGAAATGGGTTTTGAGAAAGTAAATAACTTGAGAAAAAAAATAAAAGCGAGAAAGTATTTTTTTTCCTTTTTATTCTAAACAAAATCTTTAGGAAAGGAAAATAGTAAATAAAATCATTTAAAATAGAAATCGTTTACAATTTGGCAAAATTAATTCCTTGTTTTGAACGGTCATTAAAAACCGATGTGTCGATCAGAGAATGCTGCATGTTCGTCATCTAGCTATGTCGCACATTTGCTTTCACAAATAAAAAAAACCCCATTAGAAAACCTAGAACGGTTCTTCGATTTATAATTAAAAGCCAGTTTTGGGGATAGGGCTAGTTTAGGGATAAGCCTCGCCTTATTTCTCCATTTTCGTCGTTGTTTCTCCGATCAGCTTCTTCTCGGCGTCACGGCTAAGGAGGTACGTACGGTGTTTCTCTCTCGATCGATCGATCGATTTCTTTCTCTGAGTATTTATTTCCACGTATAAATCTTTTTAACTAAAGGCTCTCTGTGTAGATCTGATAGAGAGTTTGTTTCGGCAATATTTGTAAACCTATTATATAAATTACTAATCCATATTAAAAAAAAAAAAGGTGAAATAAACGTGTAACGCTTCTATATGTTTTTATTCTTCGGGCTGGTTGTAGGAAAAAAATGACTCAAACTCCACCACCACCGCCAGATGATGTTGAGTTGAGAAGTATTATGATGGAGAGACTTTCACTTGCTGTCGCCAGAGGCGGATTGGAGATGGAGGAGAAGCTGAAGAACCACTTTGTTGGCGTAAATAGTCCATACGTCAGCTTTCTGTTTCCGTCAGGTCCTGACCACTCTCTGTACAAACAGAAAATTGCTGAATACACCAAGTCTCCTCCTCATCCTCCTCCTACTCTCCTCCCACCACGCCAAGGTCTCGGAGGCGGTTTTAGGGGCTTAACGGAGGTTGTGGCTCTTACCTTCCAAGGTATTGCGTTTACAGTTGGAATCCCTCCAGGCATGACGCTCAAGGAGCTTGGTATTATGAAGTTCGTGGCCCACTTTGTGGTGCGGTATGGGGATGAGTTCCAGCGTGCTCTGCGTTCGACTGATAATTCTCAGTTCAAGTTTCTACTTAAGGGAGATAAAAGGTCCGAGTTGTTCTCTGGTCTTTGTTGTGGGTATGGTTTTCTAATAAAGACTTGGAGTCCGGCTCGTTTGGATGCTCTTCTTGAAGGTTTCAACACTTGTTTCACTGCTTTCAAGAAAAAGCTAGATGATGATGGGGAGGAAGACGAGACAGTGAACAAGGTTGAGACTGATAGGCGTGATTTTGTAGTTTGTGATGAGTATTTTGTTGACCTCGAGAACAAATACTTGCCACCAATGGAATCTCCAATGGCCATGATGGGTGATATCGATATACATGATTCTCATTCTCATGGTCTTATATTCATGGTGCCACCAAACCCTATTTTTTTTAGAGTTGTAATCCCTGAAAGAGGCATGATGCGCAAGGAGCTTGGAATTATTAAGTTCACAGCCATGTTTGTGATGCGGTTTGGGGACGAGTTTTTGGATGCTCTGCGGGAGAGAGTTTGTGAACCAGAGTTTGATTTTATGAAGAGCAATCCTGGAAATGATATAGGAAGGTATAAGCTTTTCTCTGAGCTTCTTCTTGCGTATGGTAATGTAATCAAGCGTTGGGACATGAGGCCGAAAACGGGTTTCCAGCCAGCTCGCATGGAAGCTGTTCTTGAAGGGTTTTTCACTGCTTTAAATGCTTTCAAGAAAAAGCATGAGGATGAAGAGGACGAGGTTGTGGACACGGTAGTGACTGATAGGCGTGATTTTGTGGTTAGCCAAGAGTATTTTCAGTATTTTCTTGAGGTGGAGGAGTCTACTCCTCTACCTGAAAGGCCTACGCCGCGTCCGCGTCAAACGGGATCGTCCGCGTCTCGATCTGGTTTTTTTGGACCTCCACTGGGGGTCCTGTTGCAACGATCTCTTGTACTAGAGAATCCCGAGCCAAGGACGATGATGCAACCAACTCCACAGTCTCGAGTTTTGCTCATTATTAAACAATGCTGCATTCTCAATTCTCACCCATCACCAAAAAGTAACAAAGCTCACTCGTTTCCTTGCTACAAAAGGTTGAAAAATCATACTATCTTGGTTAAATCAAGTCCGGTTTAATCTTGGTTTGCAAGCGGTTAAGAATTGGGTATCTCTGTGCGCCAAAGTTAAGAAGGAACTAAAGAAGAGAATAAGTTGAGCTGAGCTGGCCAATTTTTACGCGCCTGGATTACAATTTATAAATAATGAGCTATCATGGCCTCGACAATTCAAGGTCATTGGTTTACATAACAACTTAAACTGTTAGGAACACAAATAACATGTTAAAAAATTCTCAGTTCAAGAATCTGCACCGTTTTAAAAAAAAAAAAAAAAAAAAGGTGAAGTTGTGAGTTGGCGGGTGATGTTTGTTGATGTATGAAAACGGCTCTAAACTGTTTTATGTGATATTTCACATTGCTCGTTTATTGGGTTCTTCATAGTCAGAAGACTGTTATCATATATATTCTACAAAACAACATTCACATAAAAGATACTACTAGAAGCTAAAATATAAATAATGATGGAGTAATAAGCCCAGCCCATTAATACTTACTCAGCCCATATAGTGAAGGAATTGTCCAATGTTGTTTGGTTAAATTTGGTCCATTAATAACTCAGCCCAGTCCAATAAGAAGAAAGTTGGAAAAAAAAGGAAAAGGAAATCGTGACCGTTGAAACCCTAGTTTAATGAATGAAATCGTGAGTCACGATTCGTGACCGTCATAATAATATTATTTATCATATAAATAAAGCCACAATCCACTCTTTCTTCACTGTATATTTTTGTTGTCTCTTCTTCGACTCAACATTGTACAGTTCATCATCTTCTTCTTCTTCGTTTGTGTATTCTTCGGCGAATCTCTAATTTTGGGTTTTCAAATACCGATGATCATCTCGAATCGTTGTCTCTCTCTCTCTCAATCCAAACCAATTGCATCGCTCTGTTATTCTTCTTCTTAACGCGTCGCATCTCTAATTTTGTTTTGTTTCTTCGTCTCTTCTTGCAGGTGTGTTTTGAAAGCAAGTTTATTATCTAATCATCGCTCCCCCGGCCTCTGGGTGAGTTCTTTTTCTAGGGTTTTCTCTCTCTCTCTCTCTCAATCCAATTGCATCGGAGCTCTGTTATTCTTCTTCTTCTTCTCTTCTTATAAAAATAATAATGCGTCTCTGATTTTTCTTCTTTCGTTCTTTCTTTCTAGGGTTTGGGTTTCTAAATTTGCAGCAGTGGCTTTGATCTATCGGTGATTGGTTTTTGTGTTTCTTCCTCTGTTTTTTTTTTCTACTAACTCGTTTCTTCTTCTTCTTCTCCTTCTGTCTCTCGCAGGTGCTTTTTTGGAAGCGTATTCTGAAATCTCAACTTCTTCTAGGGTTTGATCTCTACATTGATTTCTATATTCTAGGTTTTTTTTTTTTTTTTTTTTTT
>NC_025688.1:28179607-28188142 GCF_000633955.1 Camelina sativa
TACTCATAGTTCCTATTATTGTTAATCCAGATTGATTGATTGATTGTGGAGGATAACTTTAGTATTGATCGATCGACGATTGAGGAGGAGGGTACTAAGAGATCTCCCTGATGGTTTGATTGAGGAGGAGGGTACTAAGATCTTCTCGTGTTTTATTCATCCTTGTCACTCACTCTCTATGATTTTAACGATTTTTTTTTATTGGGGTCTGACTCTCTTTCTCTCTTTGATGCAGGTCTTCTTTTGGAATTACTCATGAACATGAAGCTTTGTCATAGGATGGATCACACCCAGCAGTATTATGAAGGGACGGGTAAGTTTACAGCCATGAGCTGAAACTTGCTTATTATATATGTCTTTGTTATTTTGTTTCTTATCTCTTGTCTCTAGCTTACTTTTGGTATGCATGTTTTTTCTTTTCTTGCATCAGCCTCAAGGATTTGTCTCTGATGACTTTGCTAAAGCGCAAGACCTTTTGTGGTTTCTGGTACTAAGATCTTCTAACGACCATCAATATGGAGGGACGGGTAAGTCATTGGCTCCTCTCTAAACCGCCAGAGCTTTGCTTTTCTTTTTTTACATTCTCTCGTATAGCTTGGTCTCATTCATTGCTCACTTCACCATTCGTTGTTGTTGCTTGTTAGCAATAGATTGAAAATCCTGGTTTGGGTTTAACTTCCTTATATCTTGTGATTTAGGATTGTCTTGGCAGCTTCTCGTCCGAAGCCTGGGGGATCACAGGTGGTGGTTATGCAACTTTTACTTTTTCTGGCTGGTAACCTTTTTCACTCAAAGCTTTATGAAGTGGTGAAGCTTTCTCTTATCTTTATTTGGCGTGTGAATTTTTTGCTTTTGAAATAAGTGTCTAGCTTTTGTTCGTAAATGGTGATTTTAAATAATATAATGGGTTTGTTTGTTTCTTTTGGGTGATACAGATGTGTGTCCGTGTGTTCCAGCCAGATTTTTTAGAGGATGAAGTAGATTCAGTCTACAAACGGTTGATGGAGAGCGTTTTTAATGTAACAACAGCAAACTATTTTTTGAAGGTATGGGTCTGTGTGTTTCTTTTTGGTTTAACATGTGTGTCTGCGTGTTTGTGTTCCAACTATCATCTGAATTTTTTGCTTTACCCAGGCAAGTCGTTCCATTACTCACAAGCACGCAGTACGCTTCAGTAGTCCCCAGCCATAATTGAGACTGAGACTTTTTTGTTTTTGTTTTTGTTGTTGCAGCTTCTCTAGATGATGGATCCCATTATTGTTAAGGACGAAGCTAAAAAGAGCTGTGTCTATGTAGTTATCATGGATAATGCAGGGAGGCTTCAGGTAAACTTTAATCGTAGAAAGTCATTGTATCTTAACTAAATCTATTGCAGCTTTAGTAATGAAATTGACTCTTTGTGACAGATAGATAAAGGCATGATGGACGAATTAAAAGACGTGAAGAAATTTCTAAAATCCCACAGAATTGATACCAGTTGTTGATGCCATGACTGGAAAAGAAGCTGGCAGGTACGCTGTTTGTATTTTATATCTGTCATGAAGATTCTAAACATCCTGAAAACGAATTAATTTCAGAACGGGACCTGTATCAGTCATATACTAAGATGAACTTCTGTACATCTACAGCTCTGGTTACACCATCCAATGTGGAGACAGGAATCACAGGAGCCATTTTGACAAAGCTAGATGGTGATTCAAGAGGTGGTGCTGCTTTGAGGGTCAAGGATGTTTGCGTTGAGAAGAATGAAGAAGATTCTATAGGAAGCTGGTGATCTGTGCTTTGCTGAGGTCAGTCGAGATTGTGATGGTACGTTAATTTAAACTTTCTCATGCATACTTTCTTACCAATATCTTCCTTTTTTAGCATTGAGCAGTGTTCTTTTCTCATATGACTATTTTTAAATTATATGATCAGGAACCCATGGTGTCGTCGACGACACCAGTTATGATGACATGAAGTATGCTTTGTTTGCTCTGGTGTGCAGGTGAAAATGACTATGCTTTCCCATTTTCACAGTTCAATGAGCACGACTATTAAATTGAATCTAGCTATATTTTTGTCACAAACATCATCTGTGTGATTTCCCTTCTCTTGTGCAGACTCTCCGTTTTAAGAATGAACTGGAGCGTAACATTACCATTAAGCTTGGATATGCAAATGCCAAGATCTACAAATGTGAGGATGAAAGATGCCCTAGACCCAAGTGAGTCCTTCCTTGCAATATTGTTGTTCTATCTTCTTCCTCTACTATAAGCTTTGTGTCGAAGTCTAACAATTTTCTGTTGTTTTAGGGCCCACAGAAGTGGAAAGGAAGACACCCCAAATTGTGATGTCCCCGGATTTGATTTGAGAACTCCAAGATGAAAATGTTGAGGCATGTGCCATTCCCGGTATGATGATTTTAACAGTTTTCGTCATTCCCCATCCATAAATTGTGAGTCTAATTCACCCCTTTAAAGCTTTTTTTTACTGGCTCACAAATTATTCAATTCGATAGGTCCCCAAGCTTTATGAAGTGGTTGGTGCGTCATATTCTAACTGAGCCCGGGAAAGGTACTTTTTACATTATCATTCAGGTGCTACCAGACTTCTGATTTTCTTTGGTTTTATGAATCGTGTAATCGTTTTTACAGGTCAAGAACCACCGGTGGCCTAACTTTGATGCTCATAGCGGAGTGCTGCTTGACTTTTATCATCTAACCGAAGCAAGGTACAAAACTGCATCGTTATCACTTAAGTGATTTGTTTTAGATCAGAAACTGTTCAATGTGTTAACGTTTCCCTCTTCTCGGCTTCCCTCTTCTCGGCTCTATCAGGATTGCTTGATTAGGGACTTTGTAGAAACATGGCACGAAGACGCAGTAGTTTTTTCTCCTCCGCGGTATGTGATCTTTCTTTTGTTCTTCAGAATGTAGGGAAATTGGGGAGTATTTGCTATTGTTTTATTTATCTTTCCTGAAGCAAATGTTACTCATCACTAACTCTGTTATCTTGGTGGAGACATTTATAATTCAGGATCTTTGTTATTAGTTTGCTGCTTCATAACTTACTGGTTTGTGTCTCATTGCGCATATCACTTATCGTTTGATCTATCTGAAATGCTATCTATCCGGATGCAGGTAATTATTAAATCCAACCCGTTTTTCGTCAGATCAGCGCAGGTCTTTGATGAATGCAACGACCAAGCTGTGTTACAAAGGATATAGATTAGGATTAAGCCTTATCTTCATGAGTTTTCACGTTCTTAGTTTCAAAGCTGCAAATATTAAGTCTTCTGCTTCTCTACATCAGGTGGAGATCTAAACGATGGAAGGGAAGTCAGTCTCCAGGTAAGCTCATCTACAGGTTTAAAAACCTTATTGGTTTTTTTTTTTGTTTTTTAAAGGGTTTTCACCCTTGGCTCTTATAAGATTAACGATGGTTTCTTCTTCTTCTTCTTCTAATTCTCTATGTGCAGATCGGGTTTGATGAGTGAATGATGTTTCAGAACTTGGGGATTTATGGTTGGTCTTCTGGTTTTCTCTTTTTTTAGTTGTTTGTTCAATTCACACTTGCAAATTAACGATGTATATGGTTTCTTCTAATTCTGTATATGTGCAGCTCAGTGATGGATTGAAGAATGAAGAAGAAGAAGACTCGAAACTTCTTAAGGTTTGTTTGATGATGATCCGAACAACAACATCAATGGTAAAAAAATCCCATCCTCTTCTTGTAAGTACAATTTCATGTTAGATTTTGTTCTTCATTGAGAAAACATACATCACCCTCTGTTCTCACAGGATCGTTGATGAATTAGCAAGATATGGTGCAAGTGATGATCAGAGGAGGAGGCGCAAGCTGTTTCTTTCCATGGTGGTTCATCTGATTTCATTGTAAGTTAACTCTCTTCTTGTCTCTTGGATTTTTGAGTTTTACTAACCAGTATACAGAGACATATATTAGGATGTTGACCCAGGTTTGTGTTCACTTCTTCTGATTCCTTGGATGGCTTTTCTTTTTGCAGTTACTGTACGTGGCCTCGCATCTTCTGTTTCATGCCAAGGTTTTGCTGCAACTTTTTGGTTTCTACTTCATAGTCTTGTTTTTGTCTGTTTGATATGGAATCCATTTTTTCAGGAGATCATATGCGGGGATAGCTGGTGATGTGTGATTTGCTGAGGTCACTCGAGACGTTTGTGCTTCTTCTTCCTTGTCCACTTCAAATTCTCCCCATCCATAAGTTGTGAGTCTAACTTTCAAGTTTATTCTTCGTTTCACACACTATAGAGAAACTAATTGATATCTTTTTTATTTTTTGGAATGGTTTTTGTTGTTTCTTCTTCCTTTTCTAGGTGAGGACGATGGTATCTATGATATTGTTAATCTTCTGACAGTGTTGCGGTGAGATTTGTTTCTCCACTTTTTTTCTTTATAATTTCATTAAATCTCTTTTGTTATGTTTTGTTTAGTAACGAGTTTGGTCTAATTTTAGGATGATCGGAGGGGGACGTTGTTTGTTTCCATGGCGTTTCTTCTGATTTGACCGAGCAAGTAGAGGTATAACAATTCTACGGTTTTCACTCTATTAGAATTACGAATTAGCATTTAATGGTTATTCTTCTTTTTCTCTATTTGCAGATCGCGGAGATGCTTTCAAGAATCAAAACTGATTTTATTGGATTTGGTGGTGTTTGACCAAGTACAGGTTTAAGAACCACCCATGGCCTATCGTTGATGCTCATAGCGGAGTGCTGCTGAACTAGTATCATCTAACCGAAAGCAAGGTAAAAAACTGCATCCTATGTCACTTGAGTGTGACTAACCCTGGGCCTTTGTTTTGCTGAATCTTGGTTATAATTAATAGAATGACCTTTCTTTCAGATATAGATACTACACACTGCTTTTTGGCTGTCTCAAGGAATCTCGTCATCTGCTCACAGGTACATACATTTTCGCGCTATTTGACAATTCTCGTTGAATAATCATTCTCATCTTTGTGATGCTGTTTTCTCTTTCTCGTTTCAGCTGATATGGGACCGGACTGCCACAAGAGCGGCTAAACAGTGTAAACATGGGGAATGAAGAATGAAGCAGACTGCTTAAGGTAAGTTAACTCTGTTCTTCTTTCTTTCTTTCTTTTCACTTGGATTTTCAGATTTACTAACTAGTACTAACCACCATACACAGACATCGTCAGTGATCCTAATGGAAGTTATAAGAAGACACTCTGAATTCTGAGGTTTGTTTTACTTGCTCTTAGATGAAGTTGGTATTGCTAATATTTGGTCGCACTTCACTTAACTTCTTCTGATTCTTGAATGCCTTTTTTTTTTTTTTTTTTGCAGTTACTGTACGTGGGCTCCCATCATCTGCTCCATGGCATCAGTTTCCTTATACAATTCTTGTAACAGGTATCACAGAAGGGACCTTGAGAACCAACAATAAGGCAGAAACCGAATGAGGTATTCAAGACGATAATACATCCACCATCAACCTGTCCAAAAATGCAGTTATGCACGGAAGGTCAAACACACATACGGGTTAGTATTTCTACAGCTAGCCTTGTACGTAAAGTTTCATTTATATATATATTTACGTTTATGTTGTATATAATTCATCAGATTTCATTGGAATAAACTACTATACTGCGCGCGTTACATTGCTCATCTTCCACACATCGACCCTGCACGACCTCGATTCGTAACCGATCAACAGCTGAAATGGACAGGTAAGAACGCTAATGTTAATGCCCGACGACTATTTTCTTCGTATGAGATTCGGTAAAATTCCTAACTTAGTTTTATATCTATTTTTGAACAGTCACAAATCACACTAATCACCAATTCGGACCAGGGGTACGTAACTTTGACTATTTTAATAAGAAAAATCAACGTTCTGTTTTTTTCCCCCTCCAATGGTTCTAAGGTTTGTTTTTGATCTTGACACACAGGAAGATCGAGGCATACTCCAATCACATTCAGAAGGTTTACCAAAAGTTCTTAACTACATCAAAGATAAATACAATAACCCTATCGTCTATATAAAAGAGAACGGTAAGAATTTTTTTTATATATATACTTTTTCTATTAAACAGTAAATTATCTCTTTGTTAATATTTATATGATATATTACATTTACAGGAATCAATGACTATGACAACGGTACAAAATCACGAGAGGAGATTCTCAATGATACATTTAGGATGAGCTACCATGAAGACCATATCCAACAACTCTACAAAGCTATAATGTAAATTTTGTTCAACATTTTTACAAAATTGAATCTGATTTTTTATAACGTAAACAATAATTAAAATATTTTACTGTTATAACAGATATGATGGATGTGACGTGAGAGGATATTACGTGTGGTCTACTGGTCTTTACTAGACAATTTCGAATGGGAGCATGGATATTCCACTAGATTTGGTCTGTACTATGTAGACTACGACAACGATCTCACCCGGTATCCCAAAAATTCGGTTAACTGGTTCAAGCAGTTTCTCAACAAACCGGTGGTAAAGAATGAAGAAACAGAGGAGAAAGAAGTGTGGGATGTGTCACGTGGAGAAAGGTATAACAAGACTTTCGATGATTCTGAAGGTTTTGAGGCATCCGTTGGTTCGATTCTCTATCTCATGGCGAAGGTATCAAGAAGACAAGAAGAAGATGATGAGAGAGATCGATGTGCTCTTGGAAATCTTAATCATCAGTTAGGTTTCTTGTTGGGATCATATAATTCTTTTTGATTTTTTTAAAAAGGTTTTGTTGAGTAGACCCGCAAATCGTGGTATCAGTGGTCTTATTAACGATCAACAGAAGCTTTTAGTTCATATGCTTGAACAAACACACATACTAAAAAAAAGAGAGATAAGAGTCACACATACTAAAAACAGAGAGAAGAGTCATACATACTACAAAAACAGAGATAAAAGTCATAAAAACCAGCCTAATAGATGTCTTATGAGTGAAACAGATTGGAGTCTGATGATAGATGTTACTTCTTCACACCAGAAGCCAAAGTAGGTTCCTACGAAAATAAAAACAGAACCTACGGAAATAAAAACAACATCAACTGTTATAAAACCAACAAGGTCACATTGTAAAAGCAAAAAAAAAAAAAAAAAAGGAACCCACCTGAGAAATGATTACCTTCTCCACATTGTAACTCAGGAATGACTCAGCATATATAGCATAAGCCAGGAAATATTGGAAGGCAGTCAACCAAGCGACGGCCAAGAAAACCCCTAACAGAAAGCAGTAACATCAAAAAATTGATTGTTGCCTTGGCAAGCGCTTTTCTTTCTTAAGGAAGGAAGGAGGATCAACAAAAGGAGGAACCGGGAAGATGCTGAAAAGGCCATCAATAGCAGAAATCAAATCATGCAATGGATTTTCCAATGCCAAAACCACTTTTACATATCAGGACCATTACAAAATATTTGATGAACTTCAAAGTGGTATCAATCTACAAATCAAAGTGGTATCAATCTACAAAAGAGTAAAACGTATATGAGCAAACAAAAGATCTAATACTCGCTCATTATTAGCTATGATGTACAAAAGAAGTACAACCAAAATATCGTTAGAAAACAATGTCAAATAAGTAGTCTTGAGACGATGTCAAATAGAACTACGCCTAGTCTCATAAAATGGTAAAATAATTATTTGATATAGTAAATCCAAATGAATATCTGTGCAGATCATATCTTTCCAACATGCATGATTTTACCTCTATTAAGGTATTCTACTAGCTAGCATTGTACGTAAAGTTTCATTTATATATATATTTACGTCTAAATATTAACATTATTATTATTATTATTATTATTATTATTATTATTATTATTATTATTATATTATTATTTATCTGACTATTTCAATATGTGTTAGATAATAAATACACATATAATCTTGATATCCAGACGTAAATACAGGCATAAATGCAAAAAGAAATGTACGTGACATGTATATTTTTTTCGTAAATTATCATACGACATGCTATGTACCGTCTTGGTCATATCAAGCTATTTTTTTTCGAAGTCATATCAAATTGTTAATATTTATTGTGTGCGTATAACATTTTTTTTTTGTTAAAATGTTTAATATCTTCAATTAATTTAGCAGTGTTTATCCAATTAATTTAGAATTAAATAGGCTACTCTTGTATTCGGAGATTATCCGATAAAGAAAAATGCTGGAAACAGATTACCTTCTTTTGCCAAAGAACAATCTGATATGGTCAAAAACTCATTTGATTTTATTGGAATAAACTACTATACAGCCCGATTTGTCGCTCATCAGTACCAAAATGCTTCACGACTTCGGTTTACGACGGATCAACACCTCGAGTACAAAAGTAAGAAAGTCAAGAGAAAAGAAAGCTTAGTCTTTTTAATTGCTATATTTTTAATCGCGTAATAAACCTCAGTTTTAATCAATAAATAAATAAATAAAGCTTCAAGTAAAACTGATATTACCTTTTTGTCTTTTTTGGTTAGTGACAAATCGTAGCGGCGATTACATCTCTTCACAATCTGTAAGAACTTTAATC
>NC_025688.1:28188582-28210401 GCF_000633955.1 Camelina sativa
GAACTTTAATCTCTCTTTAAACTAATTTAATTTAGTTCGGGTTTTTTAAAAGACTAAATCCATGCGAATTACAATATAATTGGTTGACATATATTCTTTGTTTTTTTCGAGTTCAGGATGGATAAAAAAATATCTATTCATATCCTGAAGGCATACGAAAGATTTTAAACTATATTAAAATAAATATAATAATCCAACGATTTACATAACTGAAAATGGTAAGAACTTGAGATAAATAATCTCCTAGCTAGCTAATATTCACCTAACTAGATACATTTGACTAAACCATGAATACTTTGTAGGATTTGATGACTACGATGTTGAAAAACTTCCCCGAGAACAAATATTAAAGGACACGCAGAGAATAGAATACCACGAGAGACATCTTCAAGAACTCCATAAAGCTATCACGTAAGAAAATGTCACTAGATATAATAAAATAACATTCGATTTTTACTAAATAATATTTTTATGATAGTTGATATTAATTAATGTCAATATATTAACACAAATACAGTGAGAATGGGTGTGACGTCAGAGGCTACCTTGTATGGTCGTTGTTGGATAATTTCGAATGGGAACATGGATACGACGTGAGATTCGGTCTTCATTATGTTGACTATTCAGACGATCTAAAACGTTACGCTAAAGATTCTGCCAAGTGGTTCAAACATTTCCTCGAGAGATCAGAACATCCGACACTGTTGGAATCCATTTTGAAAGGCGCAGCCCAAATCGGATCGGAACTAGAAAAAATAAATGAGTCCGGCCTGCATTCCGGCTCAGTAAGTATCAATAGATCAGAAGGGTTGGGAATCCACGCCGGTTTGCAACAGCTAATCTACTCTAAATACGAAGGGACACTGTAGAGATTTAGAATCCGGTATTCACGCTGACACACGCAATACATGTCACCATCTCAGCTCACACAAAACAACTTCTCCGTATTACCTGTTCGGCAACTCAACATCCTACTCGGACGGACGAGCTCGACCTACTCAGCTCAGTAGTTTATATACACAATCAGCTTTGTAAAATCCTTCGTTATATATATTGCAGAAATCTTGACTCATTCAATAAATTATCCTTAGTTTATTTGTTGGGCTCCGATATCAACAGATCAGTTTGAAACTATAAAGAAATGGTGTGGCCTGTACTGTAGATGATCTTAGTTATTTGGGAAAATAAGAGAAACAAGAAATTGAACTTTGACAAATGTCAAATGGTCAACGGCGCTAAGTTCATTGAACCTTTTCAAAATTATCACTTTGATTTATCAAGAAATCACAAGACTCGATCACCCGAAACGGAATACCTTTCCCGTAGCATTGTATTGAAGGGAAAATGAAAATAACATGCGCGAGTAGCGCGTCAGCATGCCATTATTACGTCAACAGCTAATAATTAAGTAATCTTGGTTATTAGGTGAAAACGCTACTCAAATTATTGTTTACAACATCTGTATTATTCACAAATTGTCGACACGTGAATTAGCGTCTGTAACTAGTTAAACCATTAACCAAATAAATCACCAAAACACATGGGTTTCTCAAGGGATAGAAAAAAAAACAATTATATAAATATAACTAAACCCAACAGAGATCTTTGATCCAATTATAAAAACTTTCCTCTAGATCTTCTGCATATTATTTCTCTCTCTCTCTTTATCCGAAAACATTAAATTCTAAAACTAAAAAACGCCATGGACGTCAAATCCGTATTTATCATCAGTATCATCATATCAATATCTGAACTTTATGCTTTGGATGCTTCGTTTCTTCGTTCGCCAACCTCTCTCCATCGAAGTAGCTTTCCTCAAGATTTTCAGTTTGGCGCAGCTTCAAGTGCTTATCAGGTAAACTTCCTCTTCTTTCTTTTCATATAACCGGTTTTCTTAAACCGGTATTTAGAGTCAATTTAATATAGATTTTGTACAGAGTGAAGGAGCAACCAACGTTGATGGAAAAGAACCAAGCATATGGGATACGTTTACTGAACAATATCCAGGTTCTTAGTTTTTTACTAGCTAGCCTTGTACTTAAAGTTACATATATATAAACACTATTATTATCTTTTAGATTTATGTTTGTATTTATTTTTCAAACCCAAACGATGCGTTTGATACAACTCATGAACTCCTAATTAATTTAACGCTTATACATATACACGTTGAGGATAAACTGATCAAGTGTTAGTAAGACAGTTAAAACGATTTGTGACTGCAGAAAAAATTTTGGATGGCAGCACTGGCGACGTCGCGGACGAATTTTATTACTTTTATAAGGTTTTGTTTTTGATAAATCCACAGTATTCTTTTTCTTATAGTAAAATATTGTAATATTTATGTGTTTATTGATTGTACGTGACATTCTATGTTTATTGGCCAGGAGGACGTGGCACTTATGAAAGAAATAGGGCTGGACTCATTTAGGTTTTCGATTTCTTGGTCAAGAATACTACCACGTATGATCTTCTTTTAATCAGTAATTTGATGTCTTTGTGTGTAGTCGTTAGGTGGCGACCATTTTCAACAATTTCTTATGTTTGGTTAATTAAAGCTACGTACGCAATGACAAATAACGAAACCAATTTGGTCCAATTTAGGAGGTAGGATTGCTGGAGGCGTAAATCAGGCTGGAATTAATTTCTACAATCATCTCATCGATGAACTCATTTTAAATGGTTAGTGCATGCATTTATTATATCTTCTTTTAACATCTTGCATTTATTATATCTAAACTGCAATTTTATGGAGTATATAATTAATCATATTATTATTTAAAAATTTCAATAAAAATTACTATTTTTTATTCATAACTATAGCACCATATTATCTCTTTTTTTTTTTTTTTATCTCAATATTATTTTGTAAAAACAGGTATAAGGCCTCTCGTTACTCTATTTCATTGGGACACACCTCAGGCACTTGAAGATGAATATGGCGGATTCTTAAACCCACAAATTGTGTAAGAATCTGCAAACTACACGATTAGTAAACATTAATTAAAGTAGAATGAAATATGGATCTGATAAAAATCGGGATTGAACAGGCAAGATTTCCTAGAATTCGTTGATATATGTTTTAAAGCGTTTGGAGATAGAGTGAAGGAGTGGATTACAATCAACGAGCCTAACATGTTCGCAATGTTAGGTTATAGTGTCGGTAACAGTGCTCCTGGTCGTTGTTCTAGCTTTGTCCAAAACTGCACGGTTGGAAACTCAGCCACTGAACCTTACCTCGTGGCTCATTACTTGATCATTTCTCATGCTGCTGCAGTCCAACTCTACAGAGAGAAGTATCAGGTTCCTTTGTTTTAAAACTTTTTGTTTTGTATTTGTAAGTTTTTTTTTTTCAAATTTGTTCTATAAATTAGTATTAGTGTTTTTGCAAGAATAAGTAAAATATATATATTGGCTTAAATCATATTCATAACTATCTCAAAAAAAGATCTTTTTTTTTTTAATTCTTTATATCGTCACTTGTGTTCTGAAGCAGAGATTTCATGGAGGAACCATTGGAATGAGCATTCAAACATATTGGATGATTCCGAAATATAACACTCCTGCTTGTAGAGAAGCTGCCAACAGGGCTCTTGACTTCCTCTTCGGATGGTAATTTATTTGCCTTTTTATGCAGATTTTATCATCTTTAATTTTCTCTATATATAAATGAGTCCAAATACAGTTATATTTTCTTAATATAACGTGTAACGTGGGTCGGTTTACACCTATGTATGTATGTGTGGGTGTGATAGGTTTGCTGATCCGATCACTTACGGAGATTATCCAAAGATAATGAGAGAGTTGGTGGGAAATCGACTCCCAAAATTTACAAAACAGCAGTCAGAAATGGTGAGAGGATCCTTTGACTTTTTTGGAATCAACTATTACACTTCAAGATACGTTGAAGATGTTATCTTCTACGCTAACACCAATCTCAGTTACACAACGGACAGTCGCGTCAATCAAACAAGTAACAAAAAAAAACAAAAGAAAAAAAACAAATTACTTACCAATTTATCTTCACCAATAATTTAAAATCTTTGTTTAAAACGTATTGTTGTAAATTACAGCTGAGAGAAACGGAGTTCCGGTGGGTGAACCGGTAAGATTTTTTTCTTCCTCGTAGACTGAATTAAGGTTTTTTTCCTTTGACTGATGTAAGTTATTTAGAGTAAATTACGTTAATTAATCATAGATTTTTAAATTTTAAATTTTCAGACGAGTGTAGATTGGCTCTTTATATGCCCAAAAGGGTTTCAAGACCTTCTATTATACGTTAAGTCAAAGTATCAAAACCCAGTAATCCTCGTCACCGAGAATGGTTGGTAAATTTTCTTTTTCTTTTTTGGGTACGTAAATGGGTTATATATAGGCATATAGCCATATAGGTAACGTGTATAAGGTCTAGCAATGAGGCAACATTATAGCCGTTTAATAATTTCCACTTGTTGACCCAAAAAAAAATAATTTCCACTTGGCACATATATATACTGCTTAATAGCTATATATACATCTAATAATAGTTACATTATGTTATTTAGAAAATAGAAAACAACTATTTTCTTTTGGTTTTCACGATTTTTAGTTTTTTTTTAATTAATCAATAAATTTGTTAGATCGGATCAACTGGTAAAAACAATTTGATTGCAATTTTTTAGTATTGAGTTATGTAATTTATTATTGTGGTCCTAATCATTCTGAGATATTATTCGACTTACTGTTTCTTTGGCTGCTTACGTACTTGACTAGGAATGCCTAGCGACAAGTCATTGTCCTTAAACGAAGCTCTAAATGACGAGGAAAAGATCAAATATCACCAACTCCATCTCTCTGCTCTTCTAGATGCAGTCAGGTTAGTATTCTAATTCGTCATATACAAACTATATTTCAAATAGGATCCAAAAAGATCTGTCATAATATTACAAAATTTAATAATGTAGTGGTTTGATGTCTTTTTTTTTTCGGAAATATTAAAACAGTCAAGGTGCAGATGTGAGAGGATATCATATATGGTCATTAATGGATGATTTCGAGTGGCAGTTTGGTTACAAATATAGATACGGACTGGTCTACGTTGATTTTCAAGATGGACTTCAACGATATCTCAAGACTTCTGCTCTTTGGTACCATCGGTTTCTCCTATCCAACTCGTCCTCTTCTTTAATGGACTTGTAGCGAGTAATAATATTTAATATGTTAAATTTATTCAACTTTGTTATATGTATTCCTAAAAATAAAACAAAACATGTAACTCGAACGGTGTTTATCCAAGACTGGGACACGTAATCACTTACATTAAAATAAAACAAAAACAAAAATCGACGACGAAAGATGACTCTCATTCGACACTCCACGTCATCAGGTTGATGCTATAGTGATCAATATTTGAATCTCTAAATTAACACAGAGCCAAATTACAGCAAACGCAAGTTAAGAAAAAAATATGATTGTACGTTATAACGGCAACTTTTTATGACCGTTGTTATCAAATTTCCTTTTTAATATGTTTGACTAATTTCCTTTCTTAATAATATAAATATAAANGAGACTGGACACGTAACCACTTACATTAAACAAAGTAAAAAAAATCGACGGCAAAGATGACTCTCATTCGACACTCCACGTCATCAGATTGATGCTATAGTAATCAATATTTGAATCTCTAAATTAACAGAGGGCCAAATTACAGCAAACGTAAGTCACATCAAATAAAATAATAAATTGTTAGGCAGTTAAGAAGAAATATGATCGTTGTAACGGCAACTTTTTATGACCGTTGTTATCAACTTTCCTTTTTTTCTTATGTTTGAGTAATTTTTTTTCTTAATAATAAAAATAAAAAGAAATTTTCCTTTTTGTTGAATAAACCTAACCTTTTCCCTTTTTTATACTGCTGCTCGCAACCTTTCTATATAAACAAAACCCTCACCTCGCTCGCTTTGTATTTGAGAAATCATAATTCTTCAAAAGTTAAAAAAAAAAAACACCTTGTTCTTCTTTTTCTTTGTAGTCTCTGTTTCATCTTGAGCAAGCAGTGCTAATGTTTTACAGAGAGTACTCACCCGATCTCGAGACCATCAAAATCGATGACCATCCGTACCAACACCGTGGGAACTGTTACTCGGCTTTGAACACACGATCAATGATCTCGACACCGTTCTTATTCCGAGGTGATGACGCAACCCATGGATGATGGATGCATGCATCATACGCGCCGTTGTAATTACGAGAGCCAGGTTAGTTCCTTCTGAAACAACGATTCGTCATTATTCCTATTTGATCTCGCAACTTTGGATTTATAATTTAAGTCTAACTTGCTTTGCCTGCTGACGAAAAAAGTATCTTCGGGCTCTCTTGTAGTTTTACGGAATTGACATGATCTATTTTTATTTTCCTTTTAACTATGTATCTTAATTTTAACCTTTAGTTTTCTTGTTACTGTATCTAGGTTCCTATTCTTGATAGTTGATACGCCAAGTCTGTGGGTGCAGCAGCGCAAGACTGTTTGGTTTCGTGGAACAATCTACAAGAAAGACATGGTAACGAATTCTATGCTCTGCTTTTCTTTTACAAATTTTATTATAAGCCAATAGATTTTCTTTTTTTTTAATGGTAAGAAAATGGTTTTCAATTTCAGATTAAAAAAAAAAATTAAAATTAGTGTTTTAAAAAAATCGTTTTTATTTGATAATGTTTTTAATTATAAAATAAATAACTAAAATATTAAATTTCAATCTTGTGAAAACAAACCAGACTTTGCATCCCGTCCTTAGGTCTCCTTTCGTCCGTTAGAGGTGTTCTAAGTTCAATCTGATTTCACATAATGTGAATGTAACACTTAAGTTTTGATTTTCACATTTATAACTAATATGTAAACAGTTTTGATTAACTAAGATTCTATGCAAAATATTTTTATTTCAAAATAAAACTAAAGTATAAAATTTCAATTTCATGGAAACAAACCGGACTTGACATCCCATCCTTAGACTTCTTCGGTCCGTTAGAGGTGTTATAAGTTCAATATGTTTTCACAATACGTGAATTTAACACTTAAATTTATATTTTTCGGATTTATAACTAAAACTAAAGTATCAAATTTTAATATTATGAAAAGAAGCCCTTAACTGGGAGTTAATGGATATGAAGAGCACAAATTATCACAAGAAACGTAGTAACAGCCTTCATCGATCTAGCCATATATATTAAGCTCAGTTACTTATTTTTGTCATAATTTTTTTTTTTCACAAAAATAAAATAACGCAAATCTAGTCGAAAATGAAATGTTCTCGTAGCCAGGATGGGTCCAAGTAGATGGATATTTTGGATGGTCATTGTTGGATAATTGCGGGTTTGAATTACGATATGGATTGTTTTGTGTAGACTACGAAGATGGGCTTAAGCGATATCCTAAAATGTCAATAATGTGGTTCAAAGATTTTTTGAAGAAAAAAGAAGAAGACATGATGAAAAAAGCGAGATTAAAAAGGATTAAGATTCCAGAATTTGAAGCTAATCAAATATATTGTTTTTTTTTTTATCAAAGAGGTGTTATCATTGGATTAGATAGAGAATAACATACATGACAATGATTGTTTGGGATACAACAGACATAAAACAGTAAAAGTACAATGATAGATAATAGCAATCGATGTGAAGAGCTTGAGAGCTATGAGCCACTTGCTAAGTAGCAATATGAAACTTGTAAGGTCAAGGCAAACCGATGCAGACTCCATGAGCAAGTTAAAGGAGTATAAAGCCACTGTCTTGAATCTTCGAAGACTTGGCGGAGATGAGAATGACAAAGCTACGTTGCCAAAAGGTCGAGCATGGATGTTGTGGCTCTGATGACCGATTACTACAAAGGCAGTTGTTGGTCCAAGGTTAAAAGAGTAGGCCTTTAAAGGGTTGTGGTAACCACTACTCCTTGGAGTGAAGGTCATAATGCCACTAATCTTTAAGGTTATGTGCAGGGACTTCAAAAAGTAGCAAATATGCGGTTTAGAGATCTTTAAGATTTGGTGAGGTATAGGTAGGACAACGGTGAAGCATCGGTAATCCCCACTCCATAGAGGTGGGATCATAATGCCAAGTTTCACCAAGCTGCCTCCATAAATGGGAACATCCCTATTGTATCCAACTAACAAGGTTTTCAAAAGGTTCCTATGCCATTCTAGCAACAATGTTGATTTAAGGTTCAACAGCAGTCTTCGGACTAAAGAGACCATTAAACTAAACAAATATTGCTTAGGGTGGGAAGGAGTAGAGTTCAGATCAATACCGGATACATACTGGTCTCGACACAAGAGATTATCAAACAACCTAGAAGAATCTAGTGATCTGTTACCGAGAATTACTCGACTTGACCAAACAGACAACACCGGTGCTAACAGGTTTGAACTTGATATAACATTATCTAAATCGGGTCGGATTAGGTACCAGTTCAGGGTTGTGACATAGTTTAACCGAGGTAAACTATCTACCAGGTAACTTATATGTGAGTGGAGAGAAGACCTGGGCTAGGGAGGTAGCTTCGGGGAAATAGAGAACGCCGGGGTTGTTGAAATCTCCATCAAGATCTTCCATGGCTTCGGCATCAAAACAGAGATCCCGTCCATTTGCAGCCAAGTAAAACACTTGGAGAGTGGATGTAGATCCGAGGAGCGGAGAGATGTTGCAGTTGATTGCGGGATGTGCCAGATCGAGGGATAGAAAACAAGGTTACCGGGGTGGTCAAGGGTTTGTGGAGGTGGTTGCAAGAGGGATGGACGGAGGTGGAGGGAAGAGGGGAAAGAGCTGAAGCTTACGCATTGCCGGAGTCGAGATCTGAGATCTCAAAGGGCCTCCGATGAAGAGAACAAGGACCTTAAAAGAAATGTGCGGAAGGAGGAGAGGACGAGGGTTACAGAACCAGAGCCCAGCGACACCGATCGGTCTCGACGCCGCCGGGGGAAGCTTTGTGCTAGAGAGGATATCAGCTAGGACGAACTCTCACTCATAATCAAATATATTGTTAAGAAGGCTTATAGCTGAGTTATTTTTTGTTGGGGAATCGAAAGAGTGTTTCTCCTGTTTAATAGTATACAGTTTCAAGTTTCAATAATCGAAATAAAATAAAATTTTGATAAATTATCGAATTTGTAAAGAGTTTTTCTACTAAAAGAAAAATCATCAAATAGATTCGAAAATAGCCTAATTTCTATGTCAGTTGATCGATGACAGTACATGGTTTTAATAGTAACAACGGTTGAGCTTTTAACCAACTGATTTAGATCAGAATTATAAAATACAGTGGGAATTATTCTAAACTCTACTGTAGCCAAATAAAAGAGGTACGTACTGCTACAAATACAAAGCAATAAAGAAAGCACATGGGAAGTAAAGGGAAGACAAAGGCCACATGCCATAATTCTAGGGTTTATTCCCTCTCTACTACTCCTCCATTCTTCTTGTTCCCATCTTTATTTCTCACTCTCTTCTCTTATCTTCTTCCTGTTCTTTATGTTTTTAATAGCAAAGAAAATTTTAGACATTTTTCATAGTGTTATTTTAAATACGGGACTAACGGTTGATGATACATTTGAAATTTGCATCGAACGTCCTTTCCATATGTTGCACAAATCGTTCTTGGTGTCTGTTAAGTCTTAAGCTACTAACATTTCCTTTAACAAACAAAGAAAAAGCTACTAACATTCACCTCTTTAGGATATTTTGACTAAATACTTTCTAGTAAATCAAGTAAAATAAGATATACAATACGTATCATCCGGATTGATATTCGATTCAAACTGAATTGAAACAAAACTTAGTTTGATTAAGATGAGTTATTTTTGTAGTATGATAAGATCTATGTAATATACGACTAACAAAAACCTTAGAAATTAAGATAATGATAACAAAACTAATCGACAGAGTCCAGGTTCCTAGTCTGGTAATTAATGATGGATAAGACATTGTCGTCGGCTTTAAATGGGCCATGAACCCATATGTGAGAGACTTCTTCATGTGAGCCATCAAATTTGGGGGCACCCTTTGTTTTTTCTTTCTTTTACCTTTTATCTCCTTTGATGCTGTTTACCATGAATTCAGACTTTTCGGCGTTGACCTTTTTGTGTGTTTTAAAGTCAAGGGGCTTAATTGGCTTTTTCTAAACAAGGATAAAAACTGGAGAAAATATTTGGAAAACGATGGATGATGATGATGATGTGGTTGGCCACTAAGTTTGGCCAAATCGGCGTTTGTTAATGTCTTTGGTTCCCATATGATTGGCGTATTGTGAAGGAGACCAAAAGACCAAACCTTATAACTGTTTTGGTCCATCTTATATAAAACTGGTCTATCGCATTAATTACTTTTGCCTACTTAACAAGGCACCTTGTGGGGATCTTATCGACCTTCAATCGGNTTTTTTTATCGACCTTCAATCGGACAAACTATACTTAATCCATTCCCTTAGTAGATCATACAAATGTGATTAATTTTTTTTCCAATAATATCCAAGTCTATATAATCATTTGATAATAAATAGTTTAATTCTTGTCTAACCCGATAAAAATTGAAAAATGTAGTTGTAAATTTAAGCATGCATAAAATAACAGAGCGAGAGTCATCTGCAAGACTGCAATACGATTCAATTAATTATGTTGGATTAATTAGAACATTAGTACGCACTACGTAAGTGTTTGGCTAGTCGAATCCATCATCTTCTCATCGATAACCCAAAGATGTCTTATGTTATTTATATTAATTTCAAAACATGAGAAAGTGATCACCTTACCTTGCGATAGGGATAAGAGAACAGAATGCTCAGTTTTTCTCACATGAGGATGGTCCCATCATGTTTTCACATAGTTTATTGAAACTTGGACCATCAACGTCTATTCGTTATGATATCATTATTAAAATTTTAATTAATCCTTTTCTACGAACGAATTGAAACTTTGGATCTTGGGTTTAGTGGAAGGCCTTATCATAATTATTTTAGTTCATTAGAGTAATGATACCAAGAGCGCACAAAACAAATAATTTCCCCTTTTCTAGTTTACCTATATAGATCGTGTTTACTTGATTTTCAAGTTCCAAGTACCTTTCCACTTTTATTTTATTTTTTATAGCTTGTTTAATACTTCAGAAAACTAAGCATGTGTCATCTCCAAAAGCTGCGAATCTAAACTTGTCACGAGGCAAATTTCCCACACATCCACAGAACATAGTAAACACGCAAGTACATTAGTGTTTCATACGCAAAAAAACATCTCCATTCTCAACTATGATTGCAATAAGTGAAGCTAATAATGCACTGTGTTATTATTTTACCCAATGGAAGCAATGTGTATATAGTATTACCAAGACTTGAAAATCAAAGTCATTATTGCATCATTATAGTTTTTTGTTTGTAACGTAAGAAAAAAATAACAGCTTAACACGAACACGAACGAGTTATCTTTTTCATCCCTTTTTTTAATAAGTTGTATTGAAATTTACTTAAAAACTTTTAGTTGCCTACATTTTTCTTATAAGAATGCTAATTAGTCTCATATCATTTACCGAGTATATACGAATAATAGTTAAATCTCAAATTTTCTGTTCTATTATATATAGATTTTTTTTTTTTCGTTTTTTCTAACAATAGAAAATGTCCCTGAGGTCACTGATCCTCCCAAAGATTACTTCGTAAAAACATCAATATTTTTGAGTTTTGAGATACATATATAATATTGCTATAACAATACTGCTTGTAAGTAGCCGTAGAAATTATCGATCGTAGTAAGCCGTCTGCATATTGAACAAAGTATACATATATCATTATATATTAAACAACTTGTGAAACTACTGTCTCTTTCTTAATTATAATCTTGGCGATATAAAACTGAGGAGATAGGTTGTTCTAATAAGAAAGTCTCAATTAGAGGTTTAACCATAAAAAAATAAAAGGTCGTTATGGTGGTTCAACTCCTAGTTGTCATCGATATGTTCCATCGTAAATGCCTCAACGCATCAAGCCAAGGGAGATTAATAATCCTCCAAGTATTTAATTAGTATTAAATCTAAAACCAATTAATTATTTACGAAACTAATAATTCTTAACCAAGTTGATGTACCAACCAATAGCGACATCTCTTTGCATCTTTGTTAATCTTTCTTTTTATTCATTTTTACCCAAAAACTTAGTAGATTATTCTGAATTATTATGTTTATTTATAATAATATATAAACCAGTATGGAGACGGATTAGATGACTTAATCGTTTGTGAAAATTAAATTGTAAGAGAAAAATACACCAACTATTGTCACCAAATCCAGAACAAATTTTATACTAACTATGGAATGGATAGTCATAGTATTAGTAGTTGTTAAGGTAATTAAAGTTGTTAAAAGTGACGACTGAATGTAGAAATGAAAGAATTAGCGCTAGTACGATTAAGACAGCATGCATCGTCCTTATTGCTGAATGATTAGGGTTTCGATATTCTGTACTATTTAACTAATTAAAACCTCTGGAATTTTCTGTACGTAACCAGTATACCAATTATGTTTTAGAGACAACGACATTGTACTAGCCTAGCTAGTCAATTAGTCATCATTGGGCTCAAAAATGATATAGAGCATTAGTTTGATGAGTTTAATACTTACTAAAAAAATAACTCTAAGGTTATGGCATTCTGGTAATAGTCGTTTATTAAAAGTATAATTCAAAAGTAATAACAAAAATTTAAGTTTCGTTTGATTCGGTTCAATTCGTGTTATAGAGGATATGAGTGTAGGTTTTTTTCTTTCTCATCGAACTCATCAAACTAATGCTCAAAAATGATATAGATTAAAACCAAAAAAAAAAATGATATAGACCATTAGTTTGATACTCAAAATATTTAAAATTTGGTTCGAATCGAAAAAAACATTTTGGTACATGCACACTATAAGCATTCATGTTTATGTAACGTTACATTAATTATTCCATATTGTAAATTTCTGCTGAGTTACATATAATATGTCATATCGGTTATCGTGTATTTCGATGCACGTAGGTCCAAATTCATTGCCGTCAAAAATGGATGATAAAATTCTCAAAATTATTGAGCAAGTTCTTGATATTATTATTCTTGTACGTATAACGTTAACTGAGAATAATTCCATCCATAAATACTTCGAGAATATTTTATTATTCGCGATCAATAAATTCTATTCAGTATATGGGACTCGA
This sequence comes from Camelina sativa, assembly GCF_000633955.1. NCBI lineage: Eukaryota > Viridiplantae > Streptophyta > Magnoliopsida > Brassicales > Brassicaceae > Camelina > Camelina sativa. The sequence goes on from NC_025688.1 coordinate 28,201,784, forward strand.
AATAACACTTATATGCACTAATGCATTGGTTTTTATTGGATTTAAAAACGGTAAAAGAGGAACGTGAGGGCAGATCTAATAACACAGCAGCACATGAACTTGAGATTAAACAGTCAACATAACGATTGAATATAATGCTTTATAATCTTACGGTAAGATTCGCATTTTGTTGCAAGTCAGAGCCGAGGAAATGGTGCAACGTGATGGCATTCTAAAACTCCACTATTCTGATGGTTCCCTACAATTCCGACGAATAATTTATAATCATAATATTTTGTGAATACGCCTATTCTTTTTTTCTCTTTTTTTCCATCAACTTCGAATAATGTCATTTGGATAAGGACGAAAGAAGCATGAAGTAAGAATTCGTCTTCATCTCTCACATCACCACCCAAATACTAAACAAAAAAATTGTATTATTGATCATATTATTGGTTGTTTTGTTTTCATTCCCTTGTTTATATATTGTTCTTATATATACCAAGTTTGAGCATCCCAAGTTTCATATAAGACCTAACTAATATATAATTATTATGTGAACTGATACAAAATATATATTCGTTTCGGAATCTAGTATACTCATTAACCATACAAATTTTGTCTTTTCTGAAAATTGATCTATAAGTTTTTAATCATAATATGTTTACTTTTAGTTAATATATAATTTCAATAATAAAAATATATTTTCAAATATATTATCAGTACTTTCTGTACTTTTTAAAGAAATTTTTCTATTTATAAATCGAATAATATCAACAATAGTTCGTATATCGTTATATTACTTCACAGTTGACACTACATTACCACACCCAAATATGAGATACTAAGATTACTTACATCCTTTGTGACCAAAGAAAAAAAAAAAGATTAATTACATCCTCTTTCTCCATGACTACATTACTAGCTTGTCTAATTGGTTACATTTAAGATTTTACATTATTGTATATTTTGTATAGAAGAAGCATGAGAATTGTTATTATTAACTTGGTCAGCGTCTGAAAGTGTGTATTGTATATTGTTATAATTGGCTTTATATTGACGTACGTATACTCTTAATTGGTTAATTAAAAGCAGTACTTATAGATATAATAAAATGGGATAGTCAGACACTGAGGACAGACAGATCTAGCAAGGCCAAACGATGATGATAAATTGATAAGCCATTAGCCATCTAATAAGTAATACTACTAGTTAATTAAATTTCGTTTTCAGTAACCAAAACCAGAATATTCAAGTCCACACGTAATACATAATAATACTATTGTATCCTTGAACTCTTCAAACTTCTACATCATATGATGTTCACAAGTTGCTAATATATAGAATATTAAAAATAAAAAAAAACTCTGGACTCGTTTGTTTTCTTTGTAGAGAGAAAAGACTTTTACACTTTTTAAGTCTTTAGGATGTGTAAAGAATAATTGAGGATGTAATTCGGTACAAACGCAACAGCCACGTTTTTTAATCATCTGTTTAACTAGAGTATTTGTTTTGTTCCACTTTCAAAAGTATAGTAGCGTACAAATTTGTCGATTATACCATATAGTGCACCTGAGGTAAAACAATCAATTTAGTCGCATTTTGAAAAGAAAAAAAAATTAAAATAAAATTTGCTATCGCTTAAAGGAATTAATTACGCGAACTATAATATATTATTTTTTTTTACCGAATTATATACTATATTTTTATCTCAAAAACTATATTATTATCGATCACATACAAAAAATAGTTGGGGATTTTGTATCGATTCCTTGAGATGCTGAAAAAAACTAGTTGAAGTGCTTCTGATATAATTTTAAATTGCCCCCTCGGCGTAAGATAATATATACATATGCTCTTGAACAATGGAGGATTAAGTTAAAGTATATTATTGTTTTTTTTTTCTTTTTTAACGAATATAGTCAGGAAAACATAAATAATTCGCATCAATCTGTATGTTTTTTGGTTAATAAGAATATTGGACAGTGAAAAAGTCATACTTTAATTTTTCCATACTATATGCATACCCCATCGACTAGTCGTCTTGAGATGTGCGAGTGGCGCAGATGAACACGTGTCAGATGCTAAGACGTTTAGTTGATCCGACGTGGACGAGAATACCGATGTGTCAAGTGGATTCCAGCTGGCATCTACTTTGATAAAGAGTTGGATATGACTTGTAAAGTAATCCAACAATTTTCCTTTTTTTTGAAAACAACTTATAAATTAAAATTACCTTAATAACAACATGTGCCCCTAGCATTTATTTAGCTTACTTTGTTTGTAAGATGTCGCAATAAATCCATTTTTGTGATGTAAAAAACTCTTATCTCATTCTTACGTGTATATCGATAAACTCACTTGTAGATTTGTTTACCAAACTTAGATAATTTACTACTACTAGCTAATCATTTTGCATTAAGGGTATATATTCGAGGAGCCAAAAGAATTGTATATTTTTATTTGCTTTTTACAGTATAATTTTTTTAATGAATTGATTAGGTATAGGTCGTGTATTAGGAGAAGTGTATATATACACAGGCTGTCGTCTGAGCTTTATATAACTTTTGTTCTTCGAATGATGCAAAATAAACAGCTGGCCGTATCACAACAAGACACTGTCATCGTTGTTGGTGTACGCAAAGGATAATACTCATTTTTGTGTTTCTTCTATTCGTAATTATGGTTCCTTGTTATTTTTATACTTTGACATCAATTTAAATTGGTCTCTTTCAGACATCTTTTTTCAAAAATTCGAAAAAAAAAAAAAAGTGATAGGAGTTCTCCTTTTTCTTCTTATCCCATGTTATCATATAACTCATAATTAAAATGACTCAACAAGTAATCTAATATAAATTAGAAAATTCAGTTATAAGCATTTATAAAATTAAAAAGAAAATGCCAAGTTTGAAATCCATATTTTTTTTGTTCAATTCGATTATATATACATTTTTACATTTTTATTTGATATTACTTTTTTGCGAACATGTATACAAATGACTTAAAAAAATAATTATCTAAAAAACCGACTATATGCATACATATTTACAAATTACTTTTTTTAAAAACCACTAACCAAACATCTAAAAAAATATCATATATAGAACAATGATGTGATTTGTCACCTTATTCGTCCTACGATTATAATTGGTTAACAAAAAAAATGATTGTATTATTATCATTCCCATTTGGTCACTATCCTGAAAACTCGTAGTCGTAGATATAGAACACATTTTGTATACACTTTATTTTATTATTCTCATTAAAACCATACTATTAAATTTGTCCAGAATAGCTCATTATTCATAGGAATTTAAAAAACTTGATGGACCTACCAAAAACTTCCAATAACTCTATTATTTCCCTTTATTATATAACACATAAAGAAAAAAAGAAAAAAAAAACGCATTTAAAATCCTTTTAATCACGGTTTTTTTTTTAATCTTCGTCATACACATTTGCTATATTGCTAATCACAGTCAAAACAATTTAATTAATTTTTTAATAAAGTAAACAGTTAAACAAAATTAAAAATAAAAACTGCCATGTGGTATCTTCTTCTCTGTTTCTTTCTTTCTCTCTCTCTCTTCCTTTAAGAACGCGTTGCAGACTTTGATCAGACTTCGCGTTCCCGCCGCCCATCTCTTTCTCTCTCACACGTTTCTTTTTTTTTGTCTCTCCCTAATTCATCGGCGTAGCTGTGTGATCCGATCAACATTGCAAATTTCTCAACTTTAAACCTCTCTTTCTTTCAAAACCCAAAATCACAAGATTTCTTCAAACACTCTGTTTTTTTTTCTCTTCAATGGCGTTATCGAAAAATAGTAACAGCAACAACAATAAGAAGAATGTTTCGTACATCTCAGTCCCTTCTCAGATCATAAACTCATTATCTTCTTCCTCTTTACAATCCCTTCTTGTTTCTCCCAAGAAATCATCATCAAGAAGCAGCAACACCAACAGATTCAGCTTCTCTTACAGAAACCCTAGGATCTGGTTCTTTACTCTCTTTCTCTTCTCACTCTTTGGTATGTTGAAACTCGGATTCAACGTTGACCCAATCTCTCTCCCTTTCTCACGTTACCCTTGTTCGACTAATCAACCATTAAGCTTCGACGGTGAGCAACGAGCTGAATCTCATATGGGTTTGGCTTCAAAATCGAATTCGTCTTCTGGGTATTCGAATTCGAGTGAGATTAGTCAATCAGACGGTGGAAAGAACGGGACTTTGTTAACGGAGGAAGGTGATTTCTGGAAACAACCTGATGGGTTAGGGTTTAAGCCCTGTTTGGGATTTACAAGTCAGTATAGAAAAGATAGCAATTCGATTTTGAAGAACAGGTGGAAGTATCTTCTTGTTGTTGTCTCTGGTGGGATGAATCAGCAAAGGAATCAGATTGTTGATGCTGTTGTCATCGCTAGGATCCTTGGAGCTTCTCTTGTTGTTCCTGTTTTGCAGGTCAATGTCATCTGGGGAGACGAAAGGTATAAAACTCATTATTTCTGAAACAAGAGGTTATGATAATGTGAAGTTGTTGATCGAATTGTTTGTCTTGTTTGTTTGTTGCAATTTTAGTGAATTTGCGGATATATTCGACTTGGAGCATTTCAAGAATGTGTTAGCTGATGATGTCCATATAGTTTCGTCTTTACCTTCTACTCATGTAATGACGAGACCTGTGGAAGAGAAGAGAACTCCACTTCATGCTTCTCCTCAATGGATCCGTGCTCATTACCTCAAGCGAGTAAGAATTTCTTACAAAAACTATCTCTAATTGGATGTGTTTGTTTGACTATAGATTGAGCTAATAATAGTGTTTCTTTCCTCTGTTTCTACAGATTAACAGAGAACGAGTTCTACTTCTCCGTGGTCTCGACTCAAGACTCTCCAAGGACCTTCCTTCTGATCTTCAGAAACTACGCTGCAAGGTAGCTTTCCAAGCGCTGAGATTTTCCCCGAGGATTCTTGAACTCGGTAACAAGCTAGCTTCAAGGATGCGTAACCAAGGACAGTATCTCTCACTTCATTTAAGAATGGAGAAAGATGTTTGGGTTAGAACTGGTTGTCTCCCTGGTTTAACTCCCGAGTACGACGAAATAGTCAACAGCGAAAGAGAACGTCATCCTGAGCTTCTTACCGGTAGATCAAACATGACTTATCACCAGAGAAAACTCGCTGGTCTATGCCCTTTAACTGCTCTAGAAGTCACAAGGTATAGTACTAACCAAAATCCACAAAATCTTTTTGCTTATGGTTTGGACAATTCTGTATTTAACAGTGTTATTGCGATTGCACAGGCTGCATAAAGCATTAGAGGCTCCAAAGGATGCGAGACTCTATTGGGCAGGAGGAGAGCCTCTAGGAGGGAAAGAGGTGTTGGAGCCATTAACTAAAGAGTTCCCTCAGTTTTACAACAAGCATGATCTTGCGTTACCCGGGGAGCTTGAACCATTCGCCAAGAAAGCTTCGGTTATGGCTGCGATCGACCACATTGTCTGCGAGAACAGTGATGTTTTCATACCGTCTCATGGAGGAAACATGGGACACGCGTTACAAGGGCAACGAGCTTACGCTGGCCACAAGAAATACATCACTCCAAATAAGAGACAGATGCTTCCTTATTTCATGAACTCGTCGCTTCCTGAATCGGATTTTAACAGGATTGTGAAAGATCTTCATCGAGAATCATTAGGACAGCCGGAGTTGAGAATGAGCAAAGCTGGTAAAGATGTTACAAAACATCCTGTTCCAGAGTGTATGTGCTCAGATAGACAACAACAACAACGGTAATCCAATGCTTAAGCCTTACAGGGGGGTTGGTCATTGTCACATTGTTGGTGGCTCGGAAGATTCAGATGACAGCCGATTTTTTCCCGATCACCGGAACTTTAGTGAGGAAGACGATTCATAGTGGTGGTTCGTGTGATATTCTTTTAGTTCGGTCATTTTTTTTCAAATCTTTGGGAGTAAATAACTGTTACATGTTTTTTTACGGTATACGTGGGAAGTAGAATAGTGAGAGGTTATATAAGATATGATTCTTTGATTCGATTTATTTTCGCTGTAATTATATATTACAGAGTTGTATACGGTTCTTGCTTGTACTATATAAATAAAGCAACAGTTTATCATATCTGCTTATCAATTCAGCTAACCATAGGTTTGTTTACACTTTACATCTTCACAAAACTGCAAGTAGAGCTACAAACTGGTAACATATTAAATGGGTCGAAAGATATAGCACAATAGCGCTTAACGGGCTTTTTATTTTGTGTTTAGCATGATGATTAAACCGATGTCGTTTTAATTAGGGTTTCTTTTTGTTACAGAGCGACGTCGTTTTGGTTGTCTTCTCTAAACTCATAGATTGAAGTCAAACAGTCTTGTTCGGGTTTTGAGAGACAGAGAGGTTTAAGCTTCTGGTTTCTGTGTCGTTCGTGTTTGATCACAATCTTCGCACCTCAGAAGGGCTGGCTTTGGCTTTTGCGCTCTATTGAGAATCAGCTTTTCCAGGTCCGGTTTCGTTTTCTGGTTTTTTTTTTGTTTTTTGATTAGAGGAACTCAAATGAAGAACCTTTAATCGTTGTTCTGGTTGAATTAGTCTGAATTGTTGTTAGCTTTGAATTGAAATAGATGCCTCGAAGACCAATAGGAAGACGATTGGCAAAGCATCAGCCTTTAGCATTTTCGCCGTTTATGCGGTTACTTGCTTTTGCTTCAATGGCTAGGCGTGATTTGCCTCATCCTAAAGACTGTCAATGTTCTGAAGAGATCTCTTTTGGTGAGTAAAACTAATGTAATTGAGACTTTTCTATTCACAACCGTTGTAAACTTGTAGTGATGTTATCTATCATTCTAACTTTGTAGATGAAAAGGAAAAAGTCCCTAAGTTAACTAGAAAAGAGAAAGATGAACAAAGTTCGGACTCGTCTGATGAAGAAGACTCTCAGGTAAGAGGGGTTAATTTGTTCTTCTGTTGGTTTTGTAGATGAAAAAAGCTATTTAATTTATTAATGTTTGTTGATCTTTGAAGGGAGATGTGCAAGCAGACTTTGAGTTCTTTGATCCTAAACTTACAGACTTTCATGGGGTGAAGACCCTATTACAGAACTATCTCGATGACAAGGAGTGGGATTTGAGCAGTTTTGTTGATTTGATATTGGAACAGACAACTGTTGGAACTGTTGTGAAAGTTGCAGATGATGAGGACGAGTCAGTATTTGCTGTTGTCACTGCTCTTAACTTGGCAAGATATAAGGCAAGTCACAAACAAAAACTCACTTCAAACGTGTGCTCTGTATTATACATAAAGCTTGTTTAATTTGGTTTTTAGGCTTTGTTGGAGTAATTCTCTAGTCCTGAAATGTTTTTGTTTGCATTTTGTTCAGGACAATAAGTGCTTTAGTGAGGTAAAAGAATTCCTCCGTAAAGTTTGTTCTGAAAAGAATATAACGAAGGATCTAGAAATGCTCTTGGAGAAAAAAGCACAAGATGTTGGTTTATTGGTTTCTCAAAGAGTAATGAATCTTCCCCCACAACTTCTTCCTCCTCTTTATGATGGGTTGTTCGATGAAGTCTCTTGGGCCACTGAAGATGAGGTTTCCATCTTTTTCATATTAACTCTTAGTGTAACTCCTCCTTATGAGCAATACAAATTTTAACAGTTTTAAAGTTGTTCCTGTTTATATAGCCTACAGGAGAGCTTCGTAGATCATTCCGCTTCAAGTCATATCTTCTAGTCACCAAGATTTACAAGGTAATTTTTTGTTTCTTTTAAGACTTTGGTTTATCAGGCTATCTTGTTTGTATTAGTGATGTGATATGTATTCTTGGTTATATAGCTGAAGAATCCTCAGCAGAGAAAACCTCGCCGTGGTGAAGAAGACATTGAAGAAACAATATTTCTTAAGCCTGAAGATGAACTTTTCCTCGAGGTAACTTATTCGTGACATATAATTTACTCGATTTGTTGTGTGTAGTAAAGGAAAATTAGTTATTCTCTAAACATTGTGTTGAAAAAATTGCATTTGCAGCTTAGCTCTTGGTCCTTCACTTTCCCCATGTGCTCACAGCTCGTTACTTCTCAAGAAGTAAGTTTTCTCTCCGGCTTATTTATACACATAGTTTTGATTTTAATTGTTTCTGTCTTGTGATTTTTTTGGTTTTACCGGCGATTCTTACAGATGAAGAATTACCAGCTGATGGGTTTAGTGATGGCCGTGGAAGCAAACAAGATTCCTAAATTCAGACAGATGTTGAACTCTCTCATTGATTAACAATGATGAACATCTTCTTCTTCCTCTACCTCTTCTTCGTTAAAGATTCAGTTGTATCGATTCCCGCCAGTTTTGATTTGGTTAACATTGTACTGTGGGTATCTCCTGCAAAAATTGTGAGGCTCTGTCTTGTGGGGAAACAATGTCTTTGTAAAACACTGTCAAAAACATTATTTCTGAGAATTCATTTTTAAAACCTCCAAATCAAACAATTACACGTAGCACCATTGTGAAAGTAGCAAATATTATCCGTAACGCATAAATTAGAAAACATAAAGAAATGCATCACAAATGAACGTTGTTGTTGGGAGGTGGCTCCACCCAAAGGTGGTGGTGAGACGCTCGGTGTGTTGGAGGGGGGG
>NC_025688.1:28211040-28247210 GCF_000633955.1 Camelina sativa
GGGATGGGGATCAGAGCTTTTGGGATCACCGAGGGAGTAGTACGTGCCATATCGCTCAAATTCATCAATACACGAAGAATATATTTTGTTCCTATGCTCCATGGAGAGACCAGCTCTTACAAAAGAGGCAAGCAAACTTGTAAATATTGTCAAGCCACCAAGATCTCTCTTCTCTTGCCATTCCTTGCGTTTAGAATTTAGTTTAAACACGGTTGGGTTGCTGTTGTCGTTGTGTGTATGAATAACAAAGATGTCTCCTTGATGCTCCGTCAGAAAAAAAGGGTTAAAGTAGGCGGGACATGGTTTCTTCAGTGGAAGAACATTCCATGTGGCTTCTTGAGACGACGGGTGGAAAACCCCAAGATAGCCGCAGGCACTGAGACAGTAGAACATGCCATTGGGTAAGACACATTTCCCCCAAATGCGAAAGGGTAACTGGTTCTCAAACGAGTGCGTAGTCCATACGGTTTCACCAGGCCGCCAAGTATCGACCACAACAGTTGCGTTAATATGGGTGTACGAGATCACCATACAGATAGCTGATGTAGGAGCGGCTGAGAAAGCTAACCAACGGAAGCGGCGTGTGCGGGGTAAGTAGAAGGAGGTCTCACGGGTAAACGGGTTATGAAGAAGTGGTGTCAGGCCTTGAAACGAAAGCACCCAACCATCCTTTGAAAAAGCGGGGTTATGAGAACAATGCAACGTCCCTGGGAATTGGAGCTTACATGTTGGAAACCGTAATGGGTGATCAGGGATAGCGACCCCCTTAATATGCATTGAGTATCGTGAATTAAAAAGCAGAGGAGGAGGAAGAAGCTGAAACTTGCGAACAGAGACAGCTGCTTCGCACCATGCCTTGCAGACAACGGAAGCTTGTATGTTGGCTTTTAATCCAAGGCCGGGCAGTATCTTCCGCAGGATATCTAAGGGTATTAGATCCTCCCACAATCCTCCTCCTATATCACACTTGTTCTTCTTTTTCGATCCATCCTTAGCTTTTTTTGCAGTGCATCTGAGGATTAGAAGAAAGAAGAATCTGTGGTAAGTTCTAAAGAGAAACTAGAGTGGACTATTGTCACTGATGTTAAGAGTGTGTTGGTATAGTGAAAGCTACCAACTCTAGGTGTGTTCACGTAAGCTGCAGCTAGCATATGAACACAAACATAAACCCTAATATTGATTGGAACAAAAAAAGAGAAGAAAAACACTCACGATTGGAGCTTTCTTCTTCTTCTTTTTGTACCGGACACTGGAACTGCAACTGCTTCAACTATGGGCTTCACTGTGACCAAAGACGGCGGAGTTGCTGCCGTGTATGTTCGACGGCGCGGCCTCATTTTTTGTTTCGATGACTAAAAAAAGTGTAATGTGTGTTTTGTCCCTTTGTGTATGACAAGCCAAACATTAATGGAATTCTTATAAATGGGCCTGAGCCCAGCAAAACGAGTAATTGTTATGGCCCATAATGTTGATTTATTTATACACGTACCCCTGAACTCTCTGATAATATTCGAATTGACCATAAAACAAAATATCTAATAAATTTAATTTTCATTTTCCTGTAAAAGTGAAAGAGCCACCGTGACTCGATTATCTGAAGCCAAAATCAAAATCTGTTCATATGATGAAGAAGTGTCTCTCCATCTCCTTCAACGCGTAGAAGAAAGGTTCAGACGACTTAACGTGTTAGTTTCGTAAGATGTGGCGAAGATCTGTTGTGTTTCGTATCTCGTCGAGGATCTCTGTTTCTTCTTCGTTACCAACAAACCCTAGACTGATTCCTTGGTCTCGCGAATTGTGTGTCGTTAATAGCTTCACCGAGCCTCCGCTTCCGTCAGATTCAACTGCTAAGTTAGGGATCACTGGGGTTAGATCCGATGCCAATCGAGTTTTTGCCTCAGGTACTGTCGCCGCCGCAGCTACCACCGGTGAGATTTCGTCTAGAGTTGCGGCTGTGGCTGGATTAGGGCATCACTACGCTCGTTGTTATTGGGAGCTTTCTAAAGCTCGACTTAGGTATGTGTTCTACTTTCTCGTTTCTCATGGGAATTTTGTAAAAATTGGAAATTTCCATTTTTTTTGGATTCAAAATCCTCATTTTGTTTGATTGATGTTCGTAGTATGCTCGTGGTTGCGACTTCTGGCACTGGTTATATTCTTGGTACGGGAAATGCTGCAATTAGCTTCCCGGGGCTTTGTTACACATGTGCTGGTACCATGATGATTGCTGCATCTGCTAATTCCTTGAATCAGGTTATAATCTTGGAACAAAGCTGTTAATTACAGCACTCAAGCCGTTGAAAAAGTTTGAAAATTTCGAATCCTTGTTGTGTTCATGTAGTTGATCTTGCTTCCTTGTTATCCTTTTTTTTTAGATTTTTGAGATAAGCAATGATGCTAAGATGAAGAGAACAATGTTACGGCCATTGCCTTCAGGACGTATTAGTGTTCCACACGCTGTTGCATGGGCAACTATTGCTGGTGCTTCTGGTGCTTGTTTGTTGGCTAGCAAGGTGAATGTTTGTTTCTATGTTTTAATAACTCCAAGTTAGAGAGAGTATGAATCTAATCTTTTGCTTCCACGACAAGGTTATTGCAGACTAATATGTTGGCTGCTGGACTTGCATCTGCCAATCTTGTCCTTTATGCATTTGTTTATACTCCGTTGAAGCAACTTCACCCTATCAATACATGGGTTGGGGCTGTTGTTGGTGCCATACCACCATTGCTTGGGTAAATTGTTTTCCCTTTTCCTCTTTATTTCACTTAGTTCATGTTTGCTTTTTCCTGAGTTTAAGATTCTATGACAGAGTTTTAGCAAATTTCTTTAAGCAGTTTCTGTTTTGTAAGGCTTTCATAGCTTTTCTTCAAAATGGAATCATAGTTCGCCATATTTATGTTTAGTTATCTTTGATTTTTCAGGTGGGCCGCAGCTTCTGGTCAGATTTCATACAATTCGATGATTCTTCCAGCTGCTCTTTACTTTTGGCAGATCCCTCATTTTATGGCCCTTGCGCATCTCTGCCGCAATGATTATGCAGCTGGAGGGTAAGGCCATATGGTTTCATATAAGATTAGATGTCTCCTCCCATGTACTGTTGATCTTTGAAAGAGTTCAAGTCTGTGTAATGATCTCAGTGTCCTAGATAGTGCTAGATAATAGAAAGTGTAAAGTGTCACAGCAAGTCTATTTTCTGGTGGCTTGATAATGAGTTTCTTCTGCTTAGAAATTAACATTCGCAAATATTGCAACCAAGACCCAAGTTTTGATTTTGTGTCTTATTTACCTTGTTTTCAGTTACAAGATGCTGTCACTCTTTGATCCGTCAGGGAAGAGAATAGCAGCAGTGGCTCTTAGGAGCTGCTTTTACATGGTCCCTCTCGGTTTCATTGCCTATGACTGTGAGTCGTGTGGATTCATCTTTCTTTAGTTCAAAGGCTGCACTGTTACTGTGTCTCTGATTTATTGGTGTTCCTTCAATTTTTGTGACAGGGGGATTAACCTCAAGTTGGTTTTGCCTCGAATCAACACTTCTCACAATAGCAATAGCTGCAACAGCATTTTCATTCTACCGAGACAGGACAATGCATAAAGCAAGGAAGATGTTCCATGCGAGTCTTCTCTTCCTTCCTGTTTTCATGTCTGGTCTTCTTCTACACAGAGTCTCTAATGATAATCAGCAACAACTCGTAGAAGAAGAAGCCGGCTTAGCAAATGAAGTAAAAACTCCCAAACGAAAGAAACGTGTGGCTCAACCTCCAGTGGCTTATGCTTCTGCTGCACCTTTCCCTTTCCTCCCAGCTCCTTCCTTCTATTCTCCATAATAAAACCATTGAGCAAGCTCTTGAAATTTTTTGGAGACAGAAGTGAAGAACATTCTGATTTTTGCTTTTGAGTTAAAATCTTTGTGGTTAATAAGGAAGTGGAGAACGCATACAAATTTATGTTTTTTTTTTGTGCTCCACATAATTGTATTTTTCCAAAGTTATGTTTCATATGAAACAATATAAACACTCTCTGCCTGGTTAAACGAGTCTCTCTTATCGTCGTCACTTGTGTTAGGAGGATAATATAAACGAGTATTAATGAATTTGGTTAGGTTTTGGTATTTGCAATTATATCAGATAACCGATGCTGGTAGAGTTAAACGAGTAAACCGGGTTGGTTAAAGGTCTCGACGGCTGCAAAAATCAGCCATCGGGATTCTCAGAAGTCTGAACATTGAGCTGCGGCGAAGATGGCGATGAGGTTGAAAACAATGGCGACTTTGCCGAAACTGATTCAAAGTATGAGAAAAGAAGTTCCGAAGCATTCGAATCCTGTTTTGCCATCTCTACGACGAGCTTTCTCTCTCTACGATCAGATCAATCTGATTGACAATGTTCCCGAAGACCAGCTTCGCTTCCAAGAGTAATCATTTCAAATTCGCATGTTTTATATTTCCTATATTAAAATAATGAACTCCATGTTGTTCATCGTTGATTTTGGATTTTACCCACCGTTTCTGGGTTTTGGGATTGAATGGTTATAGTTAGGGTTCATTGGATTCTCTTCACTAACTTAAAGTAATTTGCAGATTTAATGAAACGAGTTTCACGGTGAATGGGGTCAAATACGAAGGAAGCTTACTCTGTGTTGGGAATTTGTTAATGTCATGGAGCCCTCGTAAATTCTCTGAGATCACTACTGATAGGTATAACTTTCCCCTCTTCTCTCTAATAAGGGAAGTGGTCTTCTTGAGCTATGTAGATACTTAACTTGAGTGTTATTATCAGTCATACCAATGTTAATGTCACAACCTCTTATCGATAGCCGACTAATTTTGACTGTGTTGGAGTGAAAGTTTTGTGCTTTTAACAAAAGATTGGTTCAAGGTTATATATAATGTTCATTGTCATCAGAGTAATTTTAAAGCTTTATGGTCTTTTTATGTGTTTGATCAAATTTTAGGTTTATTATGTTCGATTAGCGTTCTTTGCTGTCATTGGTCTTGTGCTCTATGAAGTTTATGAATAGATGCTGTCGTTAAGCAGAGTGGCTTAACGTTTGTACATTTCTATTTTACATGGATGCAGCTTGTCTATCTTCCAGACAGTTCGACCCATTCCAGGTATTCATAAATTCAACTACAGCCTTTCTCTCTGTCTTGAAAAACAAATTTGTTTCATTACTTGTGAAATCTAGTTGTTGAACTAACGACTCTTGGATATGAACATTGGGTGAACCAACTATTGCATATTAGCATCAATCTCAGGTCTTGATATACACTGTCTATACTAAATCATCAATGGTTTTCTGTCTGTGTGTTTAACCCTCCAGAGCTCTTAATTATTGGTTGTGGAAGAGACATTCACCCGGTAACTCCCGAGGTCCGTCAGTTCGTAAAGTCCATTGGCATGAAGCTAGAAACAGTTGATTCTGTAAGTTTCTTTTCTCTAGTCCCAAGCTTAGCTCATAGTTTCTTATGCACTGATATCGATTTTACTTCGAATCAGAGAAATGCTGCATCAACTTACAACATTCTGAATGAAGAAGGAAGAGTTGTTGCTGCGGCATTGCTTCCATACGGAGTTACATCCTAAACAAAAACTAACGACTCTGAAGCTCTCTAAACTGTAAATGATTGTGTTCAGACTTTCCTCGGAATCTCTTCCGAAAATAAACCGAACTTCATCAGAGTTTTTTCTTGCGTTTGAGCTTTATAGACAAACGTTGTAACATCATCGGCCAGACTTTTTCTCGTATTTACATCTTTCTAAAGAGATATCAAAAAATTTCTCCGAAGGTTATAGCAATGAATGAGAGATTTCAAGATTCTGAATGTTTGTTTGGTTACAGAGAAATCGTAACGGTTAGTCTTTGTTTTTAATTTTAACAGAAATTGTTACGGTTAGTTAAAAAGGTTCGTGTAAAAGAAGAAGAAGAGTAAACTTCTTGTAAATTAGTCGTCAATTTTCGTATCTCGCGCGGGCTAAGTAAAGTAAGTAGAAGATGAAAAGACTCTTTTACTGTGTTACGACAACGAGCTTTTCTTATTAAAGCCCTAAAATCTCTCTCACTCTCCGGATCCAACTCGAGAACATGGCGTCTCTTGTTCAACCATCGCCTACTTTTCCGGCGCTACATCTCCGCCGTTCTTCTCTGATTCGTGCCCCTTCTTCTTCTTCCGTTCGATTTCCTCTCGTAAGTCTTCTCGATTTCTCTCACTCTTCCGACTCTATCTGGTAATATCAGTAGCTTTTTTACAGTCTTCGCTTGTATCTGATGAATCTTCTTCTTCTTCTTCTTCTTCGATTGTTTAATGTTGGTTGTTGAATAACAGAAGTGTAACGCGGCGGATCCGTACAAGTTCGACGGCGGAAACTCCTCCGGTTTTCATCTGCTTACAGGCGACACCGTTCCCGCAAGTTTTTCGAGGACTCGTTTGGAAGATTCGATTTACAAGAACACCACTCGCCTCCGTATCTTTTCCGGCACTGCTAATCCTGCCTTAGCTCAGGTTTCTTTCTTAATTCATACTTCTTCGGATTTAAATTGCAAGTTTGGAACGATTAGGAAGAAACTGACTAGTAGCTTTTGACTGGAGATTTGTTCAATTGCTACGAAGAAACTGATTTGTGTGATATTATCGTATTTGTTCATTGGATTTTTTTTGATTTTACAGGAGATTTCTTGCTATTTGGGTCTTGATCTTGGGAAAATCAAGATTAAACGTTTTGCTGATGGTGAGATCTATGTTCAGCTACAAGAGAGTGTAAGGGGATGCGATGTGTTCCTTGTACAGCCTACATGCCCACCTGCTAATGAAAACCTTATGGAATTGCTTGTTATGATTGATGCTTGTCGGAGAGCATCTGCCAAAACTATCACCGCTGTGATTCCTTACTTTGGTTATGCTCGAGCTGATAGAAAGGCATGCCCTTTTTTATAATTCTGTCTTGGAATGATAATCATCTTTTATAATGTTGCATCTTGGTTTACACGCATTACCGGTTCGTTTCCAGAAGTAATCAGTTGTCAGCTTAGTTCTCTTTATGTAGCTGATTTGAGTTCGTCAATTATCTCATTCCTGTGGCTCCATTTAGTTTCTCGTTGATGGCTAACAGACTTTCATTCTACAAATTTTTGCAGACTCAAGGACGTGAATCCATTGCAGCTAAGCTTGTGGCAAATTTGATAACACAGTCTGGTGCAGACCGTGTCCTTGCTTGTGATCTTCACTCAGGACAGTCTATGGGCTACTTTGACATTCCAGTCGATCATGTTTATGGCCAGGTAAGGTTTCTATCTTAATGGATTCCTCAAAGCATGGAGTTCCTTATGTGACAATGGATTTTCTTATGGCAACTTCTTTTTGTACTTAATATTCATGAACAGCCTGTGATACTTGATTACCTAGCAAGTAAGGGCATATCCTCTGATGATTTGGTGGTAGTTTCACCTGATGTTGGTGGTGTCGCAAGGGCTCGTGCTTTTGCCAAGAAGTTATCTGATGCACCTTTAGCAATAGTTGATAAAAGACGTCATGGGCACAATGTTGCAGAGGTAACAACCCATTTGCAAATACATTTCAACCAAGACTGGAATTGACTTTTAACAATCCATTTCATTATGTAGGTGATGAACTTAATTGGGGATGTTAAAGGAAAAGTAGCTATAATGGTGGACGACATGATTGACACAGCAGGTGAGTTACAAGTCCTTATCTAACTGCATATAAATCTGTAAACACTCTCTGTTATTTTTAGATACTTATGTTGTAACATATTAGGAACCATAAGCAAAGGTGCGGCTCTGTTACACCAAGAAGGAGCAAGAGAAGTATACGCATGTACCACTCATGCTGTTTTTAGGTAAGTCCATGAAAGATCTTCTAAGTGCTGGAAGTATTTACAGAGAAAGAATCTTATATATCCATTTGTTTTCTATATTCGGAAACAGCCCTCCTGCAATCAGCAGACTATCGAGCGGACTGTTTCAAGAGGTGATCATAACCAACACGATTCCATTGTCAGAGAAAAACTATTTTCCTCAGCTTACAGTTCTCTCAGTAGCAAACCTTTTGGGGGAGACCATATGGCGTGTTCACGATGATTGCTCCGTACGTAAACAAATACAATTCTTCGAAAGCAGTTTTTGTCTTAAGAGAAAAATTGGGTCTAACGAACTTTATTTTGGATTTCTCAGGGAGCCATTGAGCCATTTTCGACATTGGGGATTGATTGAATGATGCAGCAACGGTAAAGAATCGACTTATATAGACTCTCACAGTAGTATGAATTTTCTGATTATGTACAAATTCTTTTGTGTTGTAAACGTTAGACGTGAGTGTGATTGTTAAGAACAGAACACTTTTGTAGAGAAGAGAGTAATGGAACCAGCTTTTCGAACTTTTAAGAGTACAGTTTTTTGTGTCTTTTTGTATCCAATCATTTAGAAATTAGCTAACATTTCAAGATTAATAATTTTCTTAAAATATCAAATATGTTTTATTTGCAAGCCTAAAAACGAGGTCTAAAAGCGATATACAGAGAGAGGTAAGATCAAGCAACGGCGGCCAAGACACCAACAAGTGGAGCAGCGGTGACCGGTGCAGGTTCAGCTTGCAGATAATCAGTCCTATCATCTCCGTAAACATCATTATCGTTGGGTCCTCCTACGACTGCTCCGACTAAAACGTTAGGGTTTGGTGCAGGATTGTGAAACCATGCATCGAACCCTTGAATGCACGCCACAGGTGTTTGGTCCTTGGTGATCGATATAATTGAGGCTGCTCTATGATGAGGTCTTTGGGGATAATTGGTCCCAAATCCAACCATGTAGCTCATATTCTTAGGGTTCGACCCAAGTATGTAATCTACCTATATGATATTTTCATTGACATAAAATATTAGTAAATAATATAAGAATAAATCATCATCATTCCATTCATTGACAATTAAATATGTAAATATTATATGAAAAAGTCTTGATATCATTTCAAGAAAATGTCTTTTGGTTGGTACTATATTAGGTTGAACTACCTGAGAACGAGCGAGGTTGAGAAGATCAGAAGCTTCAAGAGCGCCATTGGGACATTGGATGGAGGCTTTTGCGTCTTCAAGATATTTAGAATAGGCAGAGAGGACGAAGGAAGCGGCAGCCGTGTATTGGAGGTTGTTCCACGGCAAGAACCAGAGCAAACCACCCGGGGTTTTCTTAACGTTATTGGAACCTTTTTGAGCACAGTTGCAGATAAACTGCTCCGCCATACTCTTGAACTCTGCGATCTTTCCATTGCTCTCTACTTTACCTTCAAATGCAAGCTGCATTTGCACAACTTTGTGTTATGATTGTTTCTTGTTACATAAGTTACTGATGTGTTTTCTTTAGTATAATAGTGATAACTTACCTTGGCGACCAAGACTTGTGCACCCACAAACTTATCGTCCCACGCGAAACCAGTCCTTGGACCTCCGCTACCAGATGCTTGTGTTAGATAATCGAGATAAGTCTGGTCGTTGGTAGCACGGTGGAGCCAAGCTGCAGCCCACAACAACTCATCTTCGTATCCACTGCTCGCATAGAAGCCACCCGCGTTAGAAATGGAGTTTTGGTAAACGCCAGGGTGAGCCTTAGCGAATTCAAATAAATCTTTTGCATGACCAATGAGTATATTGGCATAGGCTTTATCAGATGGTGCAAAGGCTACAGAAGCGGCAGCCATTGCTGCAGCTGTCTCACCTGCTAGGTCAGCGCCTGGATGTTGAGCATCAATGCGAAATGAAGGACGCGGAGTGGTCATATCCTCGGGCCTCATCCAGCACCCGTGGTCAGAGTATCCATCACCCACTTGTCCGTAAAGAACATTAGGCTCGGGATGGGCTTTGATGAGATAGTCAGTAGCCCATTTGAGAGCCGCAAGGACGTTTTCGTACTCCTGATGAACCTTAAGCTGCGATGCCATCTCTATACTGCTCCAAGCTAGCATTGTTGTCGTGAACGCCAACGGAAATCCAAACTTCATGTTGTCTCCGGCATCATAATACCCTCAGGTGAGATCAACCTATGTTTTTCACAATTAACAAATATCACACTTAAATCTAACAAATATACATTACAAAAAAAAAATGAAAATATTTGGGACAAAGCTTAGGATTTGGGTGCAGAATTTCCTCTCCAAGTAACTCTTTGGTTCGGTGGTAATTTTCCAGAGCGTTGAGCTTCGAAATACAAAAGGCTCTTTGTGAGAGCTTCTCCATAATCTGTAGAGACAGCTCCACGAGCCATCGACATTAAAAATAACACAATGCAAATACTTGTCCATAAGCATTGTGAAGATCCATTTTTCAATTGAGACATCGTTTGAAAAAAAAAAATTAGACGATCTGAAGACCAATTTGAAAGAACAATTGATTTTACTTTGTTTCTTCTGTTTGTCATATCTATGCAGTATATATGTGTTCAACTATTTATAGAGAATCTCTGTAAGATGGAATCCATGGCTAATTAAGGATCATTCTCATTCGTATCTTTACAAAATAGAACAATATAGTTAGCTAAACATTTGTAGCCTAAAACTTTTCATATTAGAGATCTTCTCAAATATCCTACCTAAAAATATAGATAAGACGATAAGATACTAAAATTATTTAATTATGAAACGATCTATGTTTATATAAAAGTAAGTATTCTCAAACTTTAGAATTAATAATTAATTGTATATTATCTTTAATCCTTTTTTTTGTAGAATTAATAATTTAAAATTAAAAATAAGTGAATTATATTATAATTTTAAATTTTATGAAATATATATATAATCTCCTTATAATTATTTTAAAAAACTTTGTATTTTCTTAAAAATCCTGTAATTTTTGATAATTATATTTTCACATTATTAATATTTTTTAAAACAAAATATTTTATTTTTGTTGTAATCATATTTCTTCTATTAAATATTAACTTTTACACATGTCAAAATTTGAGATTGATAACTTGACACATGTCAAAATTTTGTTAATGATTATCTTTCAAAACTCAACTTTATATAATAAGATAAGAATTTGAAGTTTAAAATGAAAAATTCTTATCCATGCATAAAATGTACTTTTCGGTATAAGAGGTACAATATATTTTGTATAAGATGTACATCATATGTATTGGTTTTTCATCAGTTTTAAACATTTGTTGATTAATTGAATGATGGTAGCAATATAGTTGTTACAATATTATAAAAGTTAAATATCTTTGAATTTTTTCCTTTTTCAATTTTTGTTAGAAGGCGATCAACAGAGAGTTTAACAACTTCCATGAGAACCAAACTAAACACTTATAACCAGAACTTAACTGAACCGAAATCACTAGTTTCGAAAGTTCCATTACATCAAGTTATTTTTTTTTTTTGACAATACATCAAGTTATTATAACATATCAAAATTTGTTTTTCTACCCTTAGACCTAAAACGTTAGTTGCTAGAGCGTCTTAGGAAAATGAAGTTCAAAGACAGTCATACATTTTTAGGTAGAAACAAATAGAGATATAACTAAGGTCATGCGATTGCAGCCAAAACACCAACCAAAGGAGCAACCGTGACTGTATCAGGCTCACCGTGCTGAGGATCAGACCGGTTATCTCCATAAGCATCGTTCTCGTCCGGTCCACCTACAATTGCTCCAACCAAAACATTAGGATTCGGTTTGGGATTGTTGAACCAAGTTCCATACCCTCCTTTGCATGTCACCGGTCTATGATCCATCTTGATTGACACTATGGAGGCTCCTCTATGGTGTGGTCTTTTAGGATAACTGGTGCCGTATCCAACCATGTAGCTCATCTTCTTGGGGTTTGACCCAAGTATGTAGTCAACCTGTTACATGGACCATGTTAAAATATTATTTTTATGTTGACGTATGAAACTTGTAATTAATCCTCACGTAAAAATTCTAATATCTACGAAGACATTGTTCTCTCTTGTTGGCTGTGGCCGTTACAAACATCTACAAGTGCATACTGTCTCTTTTTTTTTTTTGTATATTTTGTTAAAATTAAGTTTTGAGGATTCTGAAAACTTGATTTAATTTGAAAAAGAAGTAAAAGAATGCCTGCCTAACCTGGGCCCGAGCGAGGTTACGAAGATCAGAAGCTTGAAGGAAGCCACGGGGGCATCGGACCGATGTATGTGCGGCGTCAAGGTATTTTGCATAAGTGGCTAAGACGAAAGAAGCGGTGGTTGTGTATTGGAGGTTATCCCATGGCAAGAACCAGAGCAAACCTCCTCGAGTCTTCTTAATGTTGTTGGAACCCTTTTGAGCGCAATTGCAGATAAATTGCTCCGCCATACTCTTGTACTCAGCCATCTTCCCTACGTTCTTCACTTTCCCTTCCAAAACAAGCTAACATTTGCACACAAAAAAAAAGTTAATCAATTGTCGTGCAAGTAATAAGGGCATGTTCTATTTTAGGGGATTCTCGTAACCTACCTTGGCTGCCAAGACTTGTGCTCCCAAGAACTTATTGTCCCACGAAAATATGGAGCTCACACCACCGCTACTAGAAGCATGTAATAAATAATCGAGGTATGTCTGTTCTCCAGTGGCCCGGTGAAGCCAAGCCGCAGCCCACAACAACTCGTCTTGATAGCCGCTGCTTGTGTAAAAGCCAGCCGCCTTAGGAATAGAGCTATGGTAGACCCCGGGGTAAGCTTTAGCGAATTTGAACAGATCTTTTGCGTGATAAATGAGTGTTTTGGCATAAACTGAATTAGACGAGGCAAAAGCCAATGAGGCTGCGGCCATCGCTGCTGCTGTCTCGCCCGCCAGATCAGCACCTGGATGTTGAGCATCAATGCGATATGAAGTACGTGGAGTGGTCATATCCTCGGGTCTCATCCAACACGCGTGGTCCGAGGCACCATCGCCCACTTGTCCGTACAGGACATTAGGCTGAGGATGGGCTTTAATGAGATAGTCGGTGGCCCACTTGAGAGCCGCGAGGGCGTTTTGGTGCTCCTTGCGGGCTTTAAGCTGCGATTCCATCTCTACACTGCTCCAAGCTAGCATGGTCGTCGTGAACGCCAAAGGAAATCCAAACTTCACATTGTCTCCGGCATCGTAATACCCTCCAGCGAGATTAATCTATTTTTACAGTTAGAAAATATTTAATAATACTTCTAGAAATATTATTCATCACACAAAAGATAATGAGAAAAGAAAAAGAAAAAAAGATTGGGTTTTAAAATTACATGAGCATCAGCACCGTCTCTGAGTGCAGAATCTCCTCTCCAAGTAACTCTTTGGTTCGATGGCAATTTTCCAGAGCGTTGAGCTTCGAAATACAAAAGACTCTTTGTGAGAGCGTCTGCATAATTTGAATTTGCAGAAACTTCTCCACGAGTAACCGATAATAATAATAACAACACAATGCTAATGCCTTTGATTTTGATGAAACATTCTGATGATACACTAGACATGGTTGCAAACGTTTTGTTGCATATATTCGATCGTATCCAAATATATCATATTTATACTAAATATATGTATATATATGCAAAATATATCACATTTGCCCTCATCAATTTTTTTTTTAAGTTCCTACCAATTTTTTTTTTGTTAAGTTGTGTTTGACCTGGTTTAATTTTTTTTTTTGTTAAGTTGTGTTTGACCTGGTTTAATTTTTGTTTTTTTTTTGTATACCATTCATTGACTATATAGAGTATGGATTTTAAACCAGGTCAAACACAACTTAACAAAAAAAAAAATGGTAGGAACTTAAAAAAAAATTTGATGAGGGCAAATGTTTTTTTTCTCAATAATCTAAATATTCAATGACGGTACCAGGAAATGTCATGAGCCATGAGCGGAATTTTGGATTCTAAATAATGGAATGGTACGTATCACTTCTGGCGATCTCGATCGATGTACTAAATCTTCATGGAATAGGCAACATATATAAAAGTTTCAATATAATGAATAACCAAAATTGCACAGGGGTACTACTTAAATATCGTTGTTTTCATTGTGTCACCGTCTGAATTTAAACTCGTATAATGCATGTTATTAAAACTTTATACTCTTGGGTCTTTAATTAATTATTGGCTTGGATGAATAAGAAGTTTAAGTGCGCGAAGGTACATTTCCAATATTTTAAATACTAAAAAAAAAAATATCCCAAATGTGTTCTAAATACTTTAACACGAGAAAGATAGGCTGAAAAGTCAAAAATATATATGGAAGTGTTACTTGATTCACGTTCCAAGAGTGAACCTTCTCAGATGGATCAAATGAGCTCATCATGGTTTGTCCGTCCACCAATATTTCGTATAATTGTTAACACGAACCGAATATGGAATCCAACAAAGTAATCTAACCGGTATATTATCTGAGCTTGTGGTGACACACATTGCATAGTGGACGACGCAGCTTGATGAGAAAACTTTGGAGATTTCATAACGTTTAATATGATATTTCTAACAAGAATCTCGGACCAATAATATGTCTTTGCTTTTGCGCTAACAATATACTCTACCAAAAAGCATCGATCCCATTCACATATATATAGTTAAATAGTCTGACTTCATTACAAGTGCAATAATCACTATATCTGCTCTATTGAGTTCAGATCAGGATATTTCTCTGATATCAGAAATTTATTTCTCTTTTTTTTTTTTTAGTTATTCCCTTCTTCTACCACACGTAGTGCCGGATTCGTTGGCAGTTTTAACTTACTTCTAAATTCTTATGTCGATATTTGCCTCTTCAGGGGTTGGAATAAAATTTAGTAGTTGACCAAGAAAAACACAACTATAAGGCTATCAAGGTAACCCAACCATCAGTACCGTGGCACAAGATAGTATGGTCCTCGGGGGGAATCCCGAAATATAATTTCCTTACCTGGTTATTTGTGTTGAATCGTTGTCCAACTCGGGATAGGTTGAAGAACTAGGGCTTGCAGGTGGACCCTAATTGTCTTCTATGCGGATCGGCGGATGAAAGTCGGGATCATTTACTATTCGAGTGCCCTTTCAGTTGGCCAGTGTG
Organism: Camelina sativa; assembly: GCF_000633955.1. Taxonomy (NCBI): domain Eukaryota; kingdom Viridiplantae; phylum Streptophyta; class Magnoliopsida; order Brassicales; family Brassicaceae; genus Camelina; species Camelina sativa. Next base: position 28,226,057 of record NC_025688.1, read on the forward strand.
GGCTCCTATCTCCCGAAGGTGCTCTCTTACTCCTACCATGTCTTGGTCGTCAACTCTTCAAAGCTTACAGTCATTCAGGGGAACTAGAGAAGCAAAGAAATTCCTCCTATTAGCTTGGCAGGCCACGATCTACTCTCTTTGGACCGAAAGAAATCACCGGCTACATCGCCAAAGTTTCAAATTTGCTACTCTCATCTCTAGCCAGATTGATCGGCTAATAAGGAACAAGGCGCTCAGTTATCGTGACTCCACCGCTGCTCTCTCATCTGACTTGCTTGCACTCTGGTTTGCTAGCTCTACAGACTGATGGATCTCTTGGTGGCTAACCCTAATCGCGATACTCGCAAAAGATACGCTCGAGGAAGAATTTGAGAAGTCTTGGTTTATTGCCAACGGTTTGAGTGGGTGAAGAGTTTTATTGCCAACCGTTTTTCTAGTTTGATTTTAACTTGGTCGGGTTTAATTTTGGTTCTGTTTGGTTCCTTCTTAAGTATGGGTATTAACTAGATTTCTTTTGGGCTTTCGGTTGTTGTTTTCTGGACTCAGGTTTCCTTCCTTTTAGTTTTGGAGACAAAAAGCAACTGTATTGGGTGGTGGATTAGATAATAGTTGGTAAGAAAATTTCTAAAGTGGTGAAGAAAAACAAACATCTTTAGGAAGTGTATTATAAAAACACTAACTAATAATACTGTCACTTTCTCCACAAGATAACATGTTAGAGGTTTGTATTGTCTTGTTCATATGGTTCAATATTCCAAATTTCAGGAAAGAACTATACAGTTAAAAAAAAATACAAGGACAATATAAATGAATGAGTAGATTAATTAATTTCTAAAAAAACATTGATAAACTCGTGTTTTAGTAGTCCTAATTAAATTAATCAAATATTGTTGACGATGACGCCGCGTCCGGGAAGGTTCCTTTGGTAAACATCTCAAACACGCCGGGAGGAACAATAAGCGCGAGCAGAGGGTTTCCGGGAGGCGCCGGAGGAATCTGAGCTCTACACAGAGGACACGTGGACTTCTTCTCCAGCCACGGATCGATGCAATCAGCGTGGAAACAATGGCTGCACGCCGTTATCCTCCTCATCCTCTCTCCCTCCGCCGCGTCTTCCAAACAAATCGTACAATACGTCGTCGACGAATGTTTTTCATCCGCCGCGGCTCTTCTTATCCATCTCCGACGATGGACCGTGAACGTACGGTAACGTCGCCAAGAACGGCTCGCGAGGAAACTAGCGAATCTAAAGAAGAGACGGAGAGAGAAGACGACGAGGAACGCGATGATGATGGAGTCGGCTACGAACTCTGAGAATCTTACGAGAGAGTCAGTAAACATTCTAAATTTTTCTCGAGAAAAGAAATTGTTTGGAGATAAGTTTGGCACAAGTAACGACGCTCTCTATTTGTGTGTATATATACTGTAAGGTGTATCGTGGGATGAGATCAACGGTCTTTGTTTAAGCACGTTGGGGTTTATTAAAATAAAAGAAAGGTAATGCTTAATGCTTTTATACTTGTATTACTATATATACTTCCTACTTTGTTGTAGTTTCGAAGCAACTCACTTTTTATTACCTGAATTTGACTTCGTCATAAAAGTCCATTTAAGTATTTGGTCAGTCCATTCGAATTCTGGAGGCTAACTAAAATTAGTGGAGTATTAAACAATGCTAATATAAAGAGAAAAAACGAATTTGAGCTTGGCTATAGTGTTTCCTTAAAGTTTTTGGGTTTAGTCAAAACTAAATTAGTTAAAAATACATGGAACGTATTCTACTTTTCTACTTGTACATTCAAACAAAGTATCTTGCTCTGCACAAAACAAATAAAACATGTTTTTCATTTAATTGATGTTGAACCGTATAATTATGAGTATAGGACGAAGGCCTAATAAAGATAAACCAGGACCCAAGTCGATCTCTTCAATTTTGGCCCAGCCAATAAATATAGTTTTTTAACGTTTATGCAAAATAGGTTAGTGCCGACCAAAAAAAAACTAAACCACATAAATTGGATGATCGGTGTGAACAAAACTCTTCCGTGACCTTTAATTTCACAAAACTCTTAACAAACTCTACCACACTTCTTGTCTTCTAACATCAACTAACACAAACTATAGCAAAGAAGCCAAAAAGGTTTAGAAACTATATTTTCATCTTGCACTAAAGACAGGTGGTGCATCAGCTTTAGGCTGAGCTCTGCGTGTGTATTTCAAAAGCAAACCTTCCATAGAAAGCCTAGGAACATGAAGATCCCTGCAATTAACACATAACCAACAAAAATCAATTCAGAAATCAACAAAAACTTCTAATGAAATATTTTTTATCATCAAACTTGATCATTTACCTCAAGTAAGGCTCCAAGTCTTTCCATTCCCATTTTGACCTATGTTTAAAGAGTATAGAAAATCTCTCTGCTGGAGTTGAAGGCAGAGAGCGTACGCTGAATGTGTAAACCCGTGTCTCGATCCCTATTGTCTCTGTTAAAACCTCTCCTTCAAGCATCTCGAACCTTCCTTCCATCCCATCCGGAATCTTCTTCTTCCACTCTTCCATGAAACTCTCTAGTCTCATCTTTTCATCTCTCAGTACCAGCCTAGCAAAATGCAAACACACAAGCCTCGGTTCCAACTTCCACTTACCAGTTCCATTACTATTAACTCTAGAGGCAAACACGCGCAAGCAGTGACTCGCGAGCTTACTAGGAAACTCATCAGCTACTAACGCACTCACAACTTCATCTTCATCGAGATCATCAAAAGACCAGTAATTCAGAACACAGTTATGAAGCAGCATTCTCAGAATCACGTCTAGGTAATTCTCATCAATAACCCTCCAGTAACCATCAATCTCAACAGCAGAAAGACTCTGCAACCCAACACTCAACTCCTCATCACTCGCTTGAACAGTGTTAACCAAATCGCTCCAAGTATACAACTTTACACCCTTCTTCTCATTATTATCATCATCATTATCATCCATCATGGCGTCTACTTCAGCAGCACCGAATGGATTAGCCAATAAAAGCTGCTTGAGTTTGTCAAGCCTAGGAGAAACCTCAACAAGTTCCATATTACCAGGAGAAATTTTGAGAACGGATACAAGCTGACGGTTGTTGATGTTAGTATCATCATCAGATGATGAAGGAGGAATAAGGAACATGGAATTGGAATTACCAACAAATTTGATAGCAAAAGTCTTGGATTTGGTGCAAAGAACAGCATCTTCATCAGGAAGTCCCCTCAATGTTACCCTAAATCGAGAAACCCTTTTAATAATCCTAATAATAACATAAATCGAAGAATCAAAACGAAGAAATCAATAAATAAAAATGGTACCTTTGATTGAAGATGTCAGAGACGAGATTGTCATCAGCTTCAAGAAGGAGTAGATCATCGTGAGGCCCAAAAGAAGGGTGATACGAAATTGGAATTGAAGATCCAGGTTTGAGATCTATCACTGCATCAGCTCCTCCAATTCTTTCTGCCATTACAGATATCAAAAATGTGACGGGGGTAAGATGGTTATGCGACGATGAATCAGAGATAGAGAGTGAGAGTAATCAAGAAACCCCTAGGATTTTCTAGGATTTTAAAGCACGGTCTGTCTATCGAAGAGAATAAAATAGAAAAATATGATAGAACCCCACCACGGTCCACGTCAATAATTATTTTAGGAATGGATCAACAAAAAATACACAATAATTATTTAAAAAAAAAATCTGAAAATTGAGCAAATATGGTTTTTAACAAATAATAATGTTTTACTAAATTTCATGGTGCTTCAATGGCTGAGTGACTTTAGTGATAGTACATTTTTTATTATGTTTAATTTTTCCATTTATTTCAAAGTAATTTTCCTAAGTGGTTTGATATAAAAACAGTTATTTGGTTTCTAAGTTTTAATGAAAACGGGAGGATTACCATTGTTAGTTATCTTTTTGAGAATTAACTTTATTTATTAAGATTCATGAGAATTTGTGGTCTGGTGTGTACACTTTGTACAACGTCATATTATTATTTTTATTTTATTTTAATGCAACATTTGTCTCAATTTGTGTGTATTTTCATGTACTTTAAGTTTTGTAACATGTATGATTTTGTGATACATCGTTTTGTATGTTTATAAAATAATGTAAACAAAGATTTACAATATTAATTTATCTATAATAAATATAAACTATTCTTTTTTTTTTTTTTTTTTTTTTTTTTTTTTTTTTTTNCTATTCTTTATGGTCATCATTTTTAAAACCTCATGATATTGACACAAATTGAGCTCCGTAATTTGATTGTGACATATGTGCGAAATGAACTCCCCACTAGTGACACTCTTTTCGTCCTCCAGTATTATTTGCAACTTGTATCAGACTAAAATGATCAACTGGTATTGTCACATATACATTTTTATCTATTGAATTAGTTTTATTTGTTCATATACAATTTAAGATTTGTATATATATGTTCTTTTAACTATTAAATAATGGCCAATAAATTGAAGCACAATAAATACATATTTGTTTGTAAATTAATATTGGGCCATTAATTAAGGCTCATTAACAAGTTAGTTCGTACCAAAATTGGGAAGGTAAGTTTCTTCTACGTGTGTCAAATTGGGAAGGTCAGTCAAAGATCAGTCAATTCACTTGTTCAAATATTGAAATAAATTTATGATTAATGACTAAACTACCACATTGCACAAAGTCTTTTTTATTCTACCACATTGCCACAAGTCAATTCACTGTCACTGCCTCAGCTCCTCCAATTCTACCACTTTCTTCCATTACTAGTAAAATATCAAAATGTCACGGGTATGGTATGCGAGAATGAAGCAGAGATCACGAAATTTTTGTCCGAATATCAAATTTTTTCCTAGGGAAGAATTTTGCCTTATGATTCTTCTCTTATGCTTGTCAGAACTCTTAAGGCCCAAAAAGTCAATTTTTTTCTTTTGGACGAATCGAATTAGCGTTTTTTTGCGCTGTCGTTTTCTTTTGGTTTTCGGTGTGTTTGCGGTTCCATTTTCAGCCTTTTTTTTTTTTTTGTTAAATATCATTTGCAGCCTTTTGTATTTTAATCTCCGGTTCAAATCTTTTTATTTTTATTTTTGCATTACTTGCATATGTTTTTTTTTATTATTATTTGGTGCTTCGACTTATATGAGCTTTTAGAAATTTACATGCTTTCGATATCATCTATGAAAAAAACTTTGCATATTTTTGTTTTGACATTTTACATTCGGCTTCGACTAAAGTTTATTTTTGTAGTTGGATTTTTCGTGCTTTCTTTATATTCTTTTTTGTGTTTCGACTAAGCGTGTGTGTTAGAGGTCGTGTTTTGTTTTTTTTTGTGTTGTGTTTTCGTTCACTTTTTGCGTTTGCAGTGGACTGCTATATTAATTTGCACCCTATACATACATCTAACACAACGACTCTATTATAGAGAGTCTCTCTACACAAACACAACATACATCTAAAACACAACAACCCTATAAATTCATCTAAGTGTCTAAGACATACACACGTAGAACCTACACATACATCTAACACACAACCCTATATATTCATCTAAGTGTCTAAGACATACACACGCACAGCCTACAGATACATCTAACACACAACCCTATAAATAAATACGTCTAACACACAACCCTATAAAATAAATTCGTCTAACACAACAACCCTATAAACTCATCTATGTGTCACACACGCACACCCTATATACATACACAACAGCCCTATACATGCATCTATACATAATTCATTCTAATCCATACCCATCCGGAAGATGAGAAGACCTTACAAAAAAACAAATCAAGCTTCTGTCGTTTCAAGGTCTTTCGCAAAATGGATCATATATCAACATCCATTATAATCCCATTTTCTTCCTTTTTCTCCAACCTTGCAAATAATCCAAAAACAAACCCAACAGTTTGGTTATTCTTTTTCAATCAAAAGTAACAAAGTAACAATAGTATATATATCATCATCATCATCATCCATGTTTTAATTAGGCAGAAACAGAGGATCTATGATATTACTCTATCAAAACAGAGAATCTAAATGGGCTATATTCTTTTTTTTTTTCAATTAAAACCAACACAATCGTTCTACTATCATAGCATCTGCGTTTTTATTAGGTAGAAACGTAAAATATAATATTTTTATCTAAAAACCATAGGACATTATATATATTTATCATAAGAAAAAAAAGGACATTATATAATATCGAAACTACTTCTTTTACTATTTTCCAACACATGCAGACAAACATTTGTGAAGACAACAACAACAATTTTTTTTGAACACCATACGACAATGAGCTGGATTTTAAAACAGGGTAAATGAAATAAGTCGAATACACTATTATATAGTCTAACAGATAATATAAATGATCGGACAGAGACAGAGTCTAACCCTCTTTTACGAATGATGAATCGATGATGATGGCAACTTGCCAACTTCTATGTTTGCTTCTGACTTCTGAGCCTTCTTTTACGATGATGACGCTTCTATGTTTGTCTCTGAGCCTTCTTTCACGACGACGATGATGCTTCTATATAGATTAAGTAACGAAAAAGACAGAGTTTTAGACATTTGAAAGAAAATAAAGGAGAACAGAAATGAAAATAATTTTGAACTTTGAACTAAGGTGAAAGTCTGAAAGATGAAAGAAGGAGGTTACGTATATTTATAGGAGCAATTCATCTACGCCTTTTTAATTAAAAAATCATATTCATAACGGTAAAAAAACTTAATTGTTTCTAAACGTTCAGATTTTGTTACTTTCGGCGTCCAACGTTCGACTGTCAAATCACAAATCTATGAAGAGATTGTGTTTGTGTCTTATAGTATTAATCAAACAGAAACAACGAGATTTTATATCCACGGTCACAGAGTTATTATATCCACAATCCAATTTTAAAAATAAAACCGGATATATTAAACAACGATTGTTATTTTATTTAACCAACCACAGGTATATACTAAATTGCATGTTTATGAACTTAGATGGTTTATATATATTATCTAAACCAATAAAACCATTAATCACATGAAACTGTCACAGGGCAGAGATTTGGTTTTACAGAAATACATATCTACAGTCAGGGCTGGTTTAAGTGACTATAGTCAGGGCTGGTTTAAGTGACTATAGTCAGGGCTGGTTTAAGTGAACACATAAACTTAATTGTTTCTAAACGTCCATTTTTTTGTACTTTCGGCGTCCAACGTTCGACTGTCAAATCACAAATCTATAGTGACAGATTAATTTCAAAGTTTCTTATTTTTATATTTTGTTTAATTTTTATATTTCGGTGAAGAGATTGTGCTTGTGTGTCTTAAAGTACTAAACAAACAGAAACCACGAGAATTATTACATATCTATATACCTAAAATAAAACCGGAGATATGAAACAACGATTATAATTTTATTCAACCAACCACAGCTCACAGATTAAATTAGTAATTGTCTGTTTTTGAACTAGATGGTTTATATATCTTATCTAAACCAATAAAACCATTAATCACACGAAACTGTCACAGGGCAGAGACTTGGTTTATATATATAATATCTTCGTCATCGAACCCAAACCGCTGCATCAATCTCATCTTTAGCCTTCTTGTATAGCTCGAGCCTCTTTGCACACTGCATTCTCCTTTCCATCAATGCCGGGTTCTCGTCTAGCAACTGCCCCAATCGTTTCCCCTGCCAAAAAAAAAAAAACAGACCCAAATCCTTAAACCAAACCGGAAAAAAACCAAACTTAGCAACATAACCGAAGTAATAAGAGACAAACCGGACTCTGACTGATCTGTGCGTAGAAGTAATTAAGCAACGAGAGTTTCGCCTGTCTGACTTGGCAATGAACAACAGCCTTAGGAATAGTGTTTACAAGAGTCTTTGCAACCATCTTGATGTAAGCAGCGACATTCGAAGCTATCTTTCTGAAATGTCCTTCACCGTATTGGTNAATCGTTTCCCCTGCCAAAAAAAAAAACAGACCCAAATCCTTAAACCAAACCGGAAAAACCAAACTTAGCAACATAACCGAAGTAATAAGAGACAAACCGGGCTCTGACTGATCTGTGCGTAGAAGTAATTAAGCAACGAGAGTTTCGCCTGTCTGACTTGGCAATGAACAACAGCCTTAGGAATAGTGTTTACAAGAGTCTTTGCAACCATCTTGATGTAAGCAGCGACATTCGAAGCTATCTTTCTGAAATGTCCTTCACCGTATTGGTTTATTGTTGTGGTTGGTGAAGAAATAGACGCAGCTTGGTTTTCTACATGAAGCTTACGAAAGAAGTCCACAGTTAGATATGAAGACTCCATGTCGACTAATCTGAGAACTGACTTCATGCTTTCTTCACGAAACTTTTCTAAAGTTGAGTTTGCAGCAGCAACTAGCTCAATTTGTAGTGAAGGGAACCTTTTTAGCTCCTGCATTACTTGCACAACAAGAATCAATAACCATTTCTCTCCATTTACTATATATTTCTTTCAAGAATAACCAATCTCTCACCTCAGTTTCTGCGATCGCTTTCCTTACAAGTTCTTTTAAGATAAAGTGAACCTGTTACAATCACATTCGTTACGGTTTTCTTATATATAAGCTGATTAATAAATAAAAAGTGAAGCGAAAAAAGAACCTACGGAATTCACCGAAGCTTCAGCTGGACCTCTAAAATGATCTAGGGATCCTTCAATGAGACGACGATAACCCAATTCTGGTGCAATCAAGTGAGGTTGATAGCCATCAGATTCTGAGACAATTCTCTTAACACTTTGCAATGAAAGATGACGATCAAGAGGAAGCTGTTTTATGGCTCCCGGGAGGTTGTAGTCAAAGATTCCATAGATCCGTGCACCTCCAGGACGCCTAAGATTTTTCCATCAATCACAGTTAAGCAAGAGTTTTATCCAATATATATCCACCATTATGAGAAAGTTCAGAAAATTTTGGTTCAATATATAATTTTGTGTTTTCTTACCCGCCATCCAAATGCTCTTTGAAAATCTTTTCGAATGCTCGACACATTCCCAAGATAGTGTATAGTTGAGCCTGTGACCAACACATTTTTAGCCTACCACAAAAATATACAATTTATATAGTTTCATATGAAAGTGTATGTACTCACTCCAACATCAATAGCGACAGGCCTGCCCAATTGGTCTAACTCTCTTTCGATTTCCTCGATGTTTTTGTTTATTGAGGACAGGATACTTGGGATACGGGACCTTATAACAGATTCTAAGAGCTGGAAAATAAAAGACCACGTACGTATTACTAAACAGAACGACAAAAAAACAAAACTCATTCATGTGTATATATAAGGCTTTGGTCTGAGTAAAAACCTTAGAGAGGAGCTTTGCAAGAAACTCTGAACCCATTCTGGCGGCCAAGTGACCATAGTCAGGGCTGGTTTCAAAGTATTGTCGCTCTTGCCTTCTCGCAACCATCATATCAACATTCTTATTAATATCTTCTTGTGAACGGTTCACTATCCCAACCCAAGGATATTGCAGCCTGTATGATCTTCCTTCGATAACCTTATCCAGGCAAAGAATAGTCACTATATATGTAACACTCAAGATTTTCATCAGGCAGATCAATTCTTAAATTACTACTTTCAAACAACAGAAACAATGGGAGACACTTACATTCAATGCATTAGTTCCCTTATCCATTAAGTCTAACTTTGTCAGAACTCCAAACGTTCTTTCACCTAAGAGAGTGCAAAAAAGTCAGAAAACAGTATCATTGTTCGAAAGAGAGAATGATTCTTTTCTCCAATCCAGAATTCATTAAAAACAAACCTGTTGGATCCACTTCTTTCGCTAGCTTCATCGCATCTGATGTGGCTATGTCTTGATTTGCAGGAGATATTGCTAGTATAAGACAGGTGGGCTGTGAACAAAACATATCTAAACCATCAAATTAATAGTGACAAGAACATGTTATTAGTTAGCATCATGCACCAAGCCAAGAAAAGTGTAAGAACTAGTAGCAACTACTCGCCTTTGCGACATATGAGCGAACCATTGATTCAATATCTTCAACAATACTTTCTGGCTGTCCATCTGAAAACAAAATTGACAATGTTAACAAGTAGTATAAACAAAAGGAGAGATGTAAAGGAACTAGAACCAAAGCAAACACATACCAACCGCAACTTTAGTCAAACCAGGTAAATCAATGAGAGTAAGATTCACAACTGGTTCCAAAAAAATATGATGTTAGTGAAATAAACAAGAGCATCACGCAGAAAACGATAAAGAAACTGACCATTGGGAGAAAAGATACTAAGGTGAATAGGAACTGGAGAAATCTGTTTGCTCTTTCCAGTGATTCTATCAGTCTCATCCTCAATCTCCTTTCTAACCAAAGCTGTGACACGAATATGATGATGATGGATTCACTATAAGACACACACATTCATATTATACAACAAAGTACATACCGAAATTGGTGATTTTCTTATTAGTAAGGTGGAGAAACTCTGCATATTCCTCTGTTCCATTATCAGTCTTATGAAGTTGTAAGACCAAAGGCCGTCTCGTAACAATACCTACAACAAATCCAAAATTTAACAATCACAGATGATTAAAAAAAAGGGATCGAAAAGTTTTGGTTTTGGATCCACAAACCGGATCCTCTAGGAAGAAAGTCTCTCCCAACAATGCTCTCTAGAACTGAAGATTTCCCAGAACTCTACACCCATGCATGAGAAGAAGAGAGAAACCTTAAAAAGCAAGAAGCTTTAATTAAGAGAAGAACCCTAAGTGAGAGAGTACTCTGATGAGAGAAATAAACCTGACCACCGACGACGGCGACGGTAGGAAGAGCTTCCCAGAGAGAAGTGAGAGCGTTATTACCGCCGCCATAATCGCCGAGTGCAGTGCATGCTCTCTGTATCTCATTAACCAACACGATCAAACTTTCCATTGTCGCCGCCGTATGCTTCGGTTAGATAGAGAGATTCAGATATCCACAGACGGAGGAGAAGAAGAAGAGAATGCAACGACTTTGAGATGAACGCAGATGGGGAGAGACACGAGAAAACAGAGAGCGGGCGTTTTCAATATGATTAACCAAAACCAAATTATTATTATTATTTGTCATTATCCATTTATTTATTATTATTTATTAGTAATCTTTGAAAATTGACTGAAAACCATTTAATATAATTAGATATTCCACCATCTATAAACGTTTCATTCTACTTTTTAATTTTAAATGGTTATTCAAACCAAAATAGTATAATTAAAATGTCAATATAAAGACATTTATAAACGTTTCATTCTACTTGTTTGGTAGTAAATGTCAATATAAAGATATTCCACCATCTATAAACGTTTCATTCTACTTGTTTGGTAGTGAATTTTTTATACTGAGAGAGTGATTTGTTTTGGAATATTGCAGATGTCGGTGGTGCTTTGGATTTGTGCCTTTGGCTATACTCCCGAGTATCTCCACTATGCTGCTAAACACGGTCTCGATACAACGTTTTTATGAAGTGATAATGAACTTTTGCTTTTGATTTTTTTGTATTTTGATTTTGTCACTTGGGTCTATGCCGGGTTCTATGCAGGTTTGTCCTTCTTGGTTGAGATCAGACTGACGTTAAGAGCAATGTGAGTACTGGGTTCCATTTGCTACAGTAAAGCTTTGTTTGTTTGAAAGGTCCATTATCTTGAATTCATCAAAGAAGGTGATGATGATTTTTTTTTTTTTTTGCTTAGTAGATTCTGAAAAAAGGTTTATCTAGCTAGTTACTACAGAGCCTTTACATTGTCCAGCAACATCTTATATACACTTGTTTCTTATATAATTAAGGTTGGTCTTAAATGTTACATTGGAAAGAATAGACCCTCATAGGATTGTCAAATTTGATGCGACTAAAAAAAGAAAGATAATAAATTTGATATGTCATGATGATTATTCTGCTTGTGTCGGTTCATTCTTGTCCGTGCTTCTACGAATCTGACTAGCTTTCATTTTTTTTAATCTTTTGACACAGAGTTACAACCGGGATCTCTTTCTGTTCCTATATTTCCCTCTCATCCTCGTTTCAGCGTTAACTTCCTTCACGATTCAGAATGATAAATCAGCATTCACCGGAAAAGCCATCATGTACTTGAAAAAAGGCATCAAACCGAGGAGTGGAAAGGCTGGATGCAGGTTTGTCATTTAACTTTTATGTTAGTGACTTGCCCTTCAGTTTGGCTCATGCCTGTTAATGCATCTGCGGGGAAAATTTGTAGAGAAGTATCTAGTGTTCATTTTTTAATCTGCCTTTTCATTTGCTGTTACCTCATCATTGTTTTCTTTTTTTCTTGGGTGTTGTAGATTAGGTCCTCTTTTTGATGTACCACTACTTTTGCTGCTGCAGAGTACTATAATGCAATCCGTGTCTTCATTGCTTGCTACGTATGGATGACTGGATTTGGGAATTTTTCTTATTATGACTTTAGCCTTCCAAGGTTTGCACAGGTAGCTATGTCCTCCCGGCCTTGATCGGTACATATGGATAATAGGGATGCTATATGCATACTACCACCCAACTGTAAGTTCCCAATACTAGAATTTCACATCAAGTCTGTTCACAAATGGGTAGTTTAGTGATAAAGACTTGCCATTTTTCGTCCTTCATTTCCTTGATTATGTATCTTATAGGTTGAAAGTTGGATACTGGAGGAAGCTGAGATGAAGTTCAGGATGGCTATCAAAACAACTGTGGCACGTATAGCAATAACGGTATAACAAATTAACAAGTCATCATTTCACTTTCTTCTAGGTGAAGGAGCCTTACGTACTGTTTTCTTCCAGCTAATCTGTCATTTTTATTATGAAACTTTTAGGTGGGATATTTTTGGTACGAGTACAGATACAAGCTGGACAAGCTAACTTGCAACAGATATCATCCTTACACCTCTTGGATTCCTATAACGTATTCCACTTTACTTGCAAATCTCTATACATCAGATTCATCCAAGAACCAATCCTAACATGTATTCTTTGTTTTGCTTTTCTTTCAGTGTTTATATCTGTCTCCGGGACATCACTCAGTCTTTCCGCGGCTACAGTGTTTATATCTGTCTCATGAACAGTCTCTCAGTCAATAGTGATATTCGTCCTCTTGTGACGATTTTTCCAAAAAAAAAAAAATCTGTTCATGAACTTTCAGGTGGCATGGGAAGATAACATTGGAGACATATATCTCCCAGTTTCATATATGGCTCAGGTATGTTACACTTTTTCTTGTGGAAGTTCTCAACTGTAGAGTGTAGAGCTGGCGTTTTGTTGGTATGTTTCAGATCTCTTATAGGCGCTTTGAGCTTACCAACACTCTGAAAACAGCCTTCATACCAAGTATAACAATGATCCAACATCTTTAGTTGTACTCAATGCTGCCACACATTTCAAATTGTATCAGGTAAGTATAAATGTACAAACCTCTGGAATATTGTTTTTTTTTTTTTCCCCTGAGTCTTAACAATAATGGCATGCTTACAATCATCAACAGAGAGCTGCACACGTTTATTCAAAAGCCCGGAGGGTTCATGGTTTTAAGGACACAGTCTATTCAAGCTTAAGGTGAGACCGTTTTTTTCCCCATGAAACTTCTGATTAAATCTTCACCGGAACCTTAATACTTTGAAACATAAACTGCTGTGCAGTGACGAAGACAAGTTAAAGAAACTCGGTGATCTCATGAATGAAAGCCATCACAGCTGCAGTGTCCTATACGAGTAATAAATAAAAAGCTTCCTTACGGTTTTAGGATACTAATGTTATCGAGCCATGTTTTTGGGAGTAAAAAGAATGGAATTGTGGTACTCCATTTACAGGAGAAATACTACACGAAGAGAGTAGAGAAAGCAGTTGTGAAGGAAGAAGATATGAAGCAAAGCCTTTCAAGTGGTGCTGCCATCTTCAACCTCTAAACACATATCTCTCCCTCTCTTATGTATTTTATTCAATCTGCATTGTTTGCAATTGTACCACTTCCCAACTTCACTTCGTATACGTAATATATTTTTAAATAATATGTTCGTCTGAAATCAATAAAAACTAGGTATTATCTTGCGTTTTCCGGGGGCTGAATTTTTTTTAATGAAAATTTATAATAATTTATTTTGTTATTATGTAATTTATAATGGTTTATGATTAAAAATTTGTTGCTTATATTATAATTTTTGTATTTTAAAAATGTTTATTGAAAACCTGTCAATAAAACATTTGCATGTAATGAATAAAATTATTTAAAACTTTGTGAAATTTTTGCAATAGTTGTGAATTAAGTAAAAAATATAACTAACATGTAAAAAAATTCTTATCTGTTAGAAATATTTACTTATTGGTTTATTGGAATTATTGTTTAAAAATTCTTATCTATTAAAAAATTCTTATCTGTTAGATATAACCAACACATTTTTTTCGTTTTTTTAATTAGAAATATTTATTTAATTAATTATTTAATCTTAATTAAGTTTTTTTAATGACAATTGAATGTAATTTTTTACACATTTTTAGGTTAGTTTTATATTTGTACTTCGGGAAAAACGTCATTTAAACCATGAAGTTTCAAATTCTGGCCATTTAAACCATGAACTTTGTTGTAGGCCATTTAAAACATCAACTTTTGTTGATTAACTTTTTTAAACATAAAGTTTCGTTGACCAAGCCAGAAAAGACATGACGTGAAATCCGATAGTTGACCTACTAACAGACGTTACTATGCCGTTAATCACGCTGTTACTAACAAAACGACGTCGTTTTGATGGAAGTTTTAGTTCGAAAAAATGTCATTTAAACCATGAACTTTTAAATAAAAATCATTTAAACCATGAACTTGTAAATATATGTCATTTAAACCATGAACTTTCAAATTTCTGTCATATAAACCATAAACTTGTCCTGGGCGTTCGGTGAAAACTAGACAACCTGAAAATTTTGGTTATCGAAGCAAACCAAAAAAAGAAAACATAACCGTTCGGCGCAATTGATTTGGATAATCGGATTTTGGTTCAGTTCGGTAATCGGACCGATTGGTTTATTAAAAACCGCAGAAGTATATAAGCCTAATCGGTTAAACCATTTAACCCTAGTTTAGTTTCTCTATTCTTTCTTCGACTCTGCCTCATGATGCGATTCTGAAAAAGAAAAAGAAGAACATCAATTCATCCTTCATCCTTCTTTTTGGATCTTTGTCATGTATTTTGTGTCTTTTTGTATTTGTATTGAGTCTTTTTTATTTATTAGGACACTACACTAGAGTTTGAAGGATTGATTAGAGTTTTAAGTATTGATCACATTTTTCATATATTATGATTTAAATGACATAAATTTGAAAGTTCATGGTTTAAATGACATACATTTACAACTTCACAGGTTAAATGGCCTATATTTAAAACTTTAGCCGGTAGCAGATACGAAGCTCCACCAGATACGAAGCTCCACCAGCCCTCTCTAGCGTCTCGATTCTGGATTGCAGGACTCACACGTGGAGCAAAGCTCCGAACTTGGGCGTGGAGCTAAGCTCAGTTTCCGCTAGCGCCCGTGATGGAATGATATATGTAGTAGGAAGGTACGAAGAAGAAGAATATTTTATATCCACCGGACAAGCCTTGTTTAAAGCCTTCTTCAAGGTGTTGGACACAAAAACACACAAACTTGGCATACTCTACCAGCCAATTATTACAGTGAGGATAAAGGCGTTTTTTCGCCCAGCAGTTCCGAATTTGTTGACGGGAAGTTGCACGTGATCCTTGGACTAGTAGATGTATGGCTTACAATTCCAAGGAAGCTAGATGGGAACAGGCTGATCGGGTGATGGGTGCTTTTATGTGTCGTAATGCTTATTGCGAGATTGATAATGTTTTGTACTCTGCTTTCTTGGGATTTCTTAGATGGTATGACACTCAGGCAGCCACTTGGAGAAACTTCATGGGTTTGCCGCAACGATTTTTCAGACATAGTTGTCAGCAGATTAGATTGGCTAATTTCCGTGGAAAGATAGCTGCTTTCTGGGCTCAGAATTTTCCTTGTGATGATGATGATGATTTCGATGACAAGAAGATGATTTGGTGTGCCGTGATTTCCCTTGATAAACGCACTAGTTGTGAAATTTGGGGGATCGTTGAGTCGCTTGATCATGTGCTTACTGTCCCTAAAGATTCTAATCTAGTCAAGGCTCTTGCTGCTACTCTTTGATCCTGTGTCTTCTTTTTTTTTCTGGTAAAGTTGTTTGTTTTTTTGGGGGTTGTCTGTGTTCTTTTGGTGCATGCAACTGTGAAGAAGAATGACTTTTTGTCTCTTGTTTCACTTCTAATCTTTTCATGTCAAAAGGAAACTAACTGAGAAAATATAACAACTAGATTTGGTCAGGAGACATTTACAAATTAGAAAGTGAAAATATCAAACTACAGTAGTTTCTCCCTGCAAACAAACATCTCAATCTCACAGGCACACACTTATCGGCCAACAGAAAGGCAAAACCATCATTACTAACACAACCTAACATTTTACCCTCAGCCTCTTTGTTATCCATGTACTTCTTATATCCAACCACATAACCGGGCATATGCTTTGAGTAAACCGATACATTCTTGCAATGCTGCTTATCTTCCGGGATTCTGATTCTCCAACAAGTCCTTGTAACCTTCTTGCTTCTGTTGTTGCTAGCACAATCACCATTCCAAAGGCAGCTGGGATGCTTTCACAACCGATAAATGGATCCTACCAACTGGTCCCTGGAAGCTTCCACTGTTAAGAAAGTTTGTCTGCACATATTCAATGTCTGAAACATCCCCAGTAAAGCACAATGTTTGGCTGCTTTGCATAGGTTTCGACATACTCTGTTGGGTTTGGATCGCAAATGCCATAGCCTTCCTCTATCTGCATTAAAGATTATATGAGATGAGAGATTTTCAAATAACATGTGGAATAAAGCAAAGGCCATAATACTATGAGACAGACCACAGAACAAGGCAGAGAGTGTTTGTAAGATATATCGTACTGGAAGAGTTGAACCAAAGATGGAAGTGCCGTACCTTGAGCATAAGACAACGGAAACGTGACTTAACCCAATTACTGAGATCTTACTGGTTAGCAGCTGAAGGTTTATCTTGGTGAACCACGTGTATGTGTTTGCACATGGATAGGGCTCAAACACAAATTCTTCCAACCTGAAATTTGTCATAGTAAGTGTGTGAGATAAGACCAAGAACATTATAAAGGGACTCGGAATACCTCATTCCTCGGGTAAAAGCCAATGCACATAAACCTCAGGGAAGATCCAAAGACTTAAAAAGCATAGCCAAACAGGATATATATAACCCTACAGAAAACCACTACTTGGTCAGATGGAACACTGAGAAAGTAAGACTTTTAACCTTTGTCAAATGAAACAGAAGTTGACATGTTCTATAGCAGTAATTCTGGAGAAATCAAGAATCTCTCTGTTACCTCTAAGGAAGGCACTAATCCAAGCTGTATGCATTTATTTGCGCGAACTCCAGACAAGCTTTTCCAACTTGTCTCATCAATATCCCTCAAGAAGAAAGCACCAATGCAGAGAGCGTCAATGTCTGATTCAGCAGAACCATAAACCTGAATGTCAAGAACGGTTAGCTAAAATATATATTTAGGTGGTTCACCATTACTTATTCTTCAATTTTGCTTCTTATTCACGATCTCATTGCATCTTACACGTAGTAACAACATTGATAAAGTTTTAAAGGTTGAATTCATTGCAGAGTAACTCGTTACTAAAACAGTTTATAGTGAACATGATGTTGAGCCCGTTATAAAAGCCCAATAATAGGGTAGGGGAGGCCACGTGCTACTAACCCAAGAAGAAACAGACGAACAAACGTGTGTGTGTGGGGGGGATTAGAGGGAAAACGACGACGTCTAGTAAATCACCAAACACTTGTCGGCTTCCACCATCCACGAGCTCCCCTTGCCGTCACATGCCTCGTTTCCCTTTTACATTTGATCGGGGGATGAAGTTGATATCTTTTGTTTTTACTTGTTCGTCCTCCCAATATCTCTCCCACTAACAAATTATTTTTCATGATTGTCATTTTAAATGATTTAGTAGTAAGAGAAAGTGGGATTACTTTTCCGTATATATCTTGAATTGGATTCATACCGTATCTTTGAATTCCCGGATCATGTTCATATACAGAATGATACTATCATTTAACTATTTCAAGATATGTATTAACGCACATATATATAGACTGATAACATAATTACACATACACTTAACAATAAGATTATAAGAATATATATATATATATCCAATATTTAAACGTGTTGTTGTTGTTTATGCAAATCAAAAAAACAAAAAGGAAACAACCAAAGACCTTTAATTTGGTAGTTTTCCGAATGGAAATTGTTGTTGGTAATATACATAACGTTGACATACGATGTCTTAAGTAAGTACGTTTAAGTTTTTTTAGTGAGTCAAATTAAGAGGACGTTTAGTTTTGTTTAACAAGGTAGTTGTACATAGTATATTTTAAAGTAATGATTACACATAACCCAATTGATATGAAAGTAATATAACACCCGTTTTGGTGATGAAGTGATGTTTGTTTTGACAAAGCAATGTCAACGACAATATGGAACTAAATGATGAAAACAATTGAAATGTTCATCCTCCCACTTACAAAGCACACCCATAAAGAATACTACTCTATAGTGACGTTAATTATATTAAAAAAGAGGGTGGTATAATTTATCTTTAACCATAAGTATAAAAATGTATAATCATCATCATCATCATCTTCATTAAGCAAAAAAACAATGGTTAACGTGTCAAGAGACTTTATTACCTGAAAATTTTCTTCTTCTTAAAAAAAGAAAGAAATCAGAAAAAATTTCATTTACTCCGGCGATTCTCTTCTCTCTCTCTTCTCTCTCTCTCCAAAAGAGAGAAAATCTCAGAGACTCTCTCTCTCTTCTCTCTCTCTCAGAAGAAGACAAATTAATCTTTTTTATTTCATCAGATCTTCTTCTTCTTCTTCTACTTCTCATAAAAATCGAAGCTTTTTTTGTTTTTGGTTGGGTCTCCGATGAGGTGTAAGAGACATACAGTAGATTTCAGTAGCAGTATCGGCGTTTGTGCTTCTTGTCTCCGTGAACGTCTCTTCTCTCTCGCCGTTTCAACCGCCGCCTCTCAAACCGACGATCATCATCATCATTCTCGTATCTCTCCTCCACCTCCTCCTCTGCTTTTCCCTCGTTCTGTTTCTCCTTACGTTGCTCCGAGAAAATCAGACGCCGGAGCTGGAACCGGAGTAGACTCTGTAGTATCTTCTTCTAATAACAGATTCTTCTCAACGCCTCAAGTTTTGGGAGGAGGAAGAGGTTCAACAACCTCATCGGAAAAAGTCTTCGTACCATCATCATCATTTAAGAAGAACAAAAAAAGCGGTTTATCTCGTTTCTCAAGCTTCTTCAGACCGACGACGAGATCTGACGTTTACGATTCCCGTCGCGATTCATGCGACGACGCCTCAACCGTTTTTTCTCAGTCGTCAACATCGTCGTCAAGGTCATGGCTCTCTAAAGTTCTCTCAGTTCGATCAAAGAAGCAACAGTCAAACACAACGACCTGCTACATCGAGGATTTGATCGCTTCAGAATCCGATCATCATAATCATCAAAATCGACCAAGACAGAGATATTGCAGAGGAATGTCGCCGGCGGGAGAATCAACGACGAACGAAGACTCAGTTGAGGAATCACCAGGGAGGTTAAGAAGAACGCCGGCGATGGGAACTCCGGGGAGGAAACCTAAGGTTGGGTTTGGTAGAAGCGTTTCAGGGATGGCTTTTTGTTTGAGTCCTTTAGTGAGAGCTAAACCATCTAACTGTTCTTCTAACTGGAGAGGGAGATTTCTGCCGGATTTTGGTTATTCCGGCGATATGAATTCACCGGCGAAGCCTCACCTTTCGACGGCGGCGTCTTTTTGTGGTAACCGGTCTAAGAAGCTTGTTGATTTAGGAAGACTTGATCACCGCCGTTGATTCTCTCTTCTTTTTTTTCGTTTGGTTGGGATTAAAATCTGACCGTTCTTTTGTGAAATTACCTTAAATACCCTCACAAGATTCATCCTTATATATGGTGCACTTTATACTATACCAACAACAGCAGATAAAAAGAGTGAAATTTACCATTTTTGGTTATATATAATAATGTTTTCTGATTGTGTATATTATTAAAAGGAAGATATATTCGTTTTTCTTTTTAAATTTTTAATTAGGAGAGATTAGAAGAACAATGTCGTCTTGGTTAGTGTCTAATGTGCCTCTGTTTTTTTTTTTTTAAATATGATTTTTTTTTGGGTGTACACATCAAAATGACATATAATAAAAGAAGAAGAAACCTATGACTAGTTTCATGTCAGAATTGTAATATATTTTCAATTCTTTTGAAGTTTTCAAATCTAACCAAAAAAAAAAGAAGAAGCAAATTTTCAATGTTTTGTTGTGGGTAATAAATGTGACATACCCTTGTGTTTCCCTTAATCTAGAAAAACAAAATTCTGACAACACTTCTCTTTAGGCATGGAAGGCAAAGTCAAAAATTAAACCAAACAATCTCACAAATTCCCAATTTACTAGTCTCACTACACACATCAAAACCTAATAGAGAAAGCTAGGAAAAAAAACGGCCATATAGGTCCAATAATAACATAGGTCTCAGTTTCGATCAGTTTCGACGACTTTTGGTAAGATCTTCCAAGTAGTACCGTCGTAACTCGTAAGTAAAGAAGAGGAGTTTCAAAGGTTTAAAAGGGTAAAGACTAAATGGAGTTTTTAATACACAATATACGAAGTGGGTCCAAATTTTAAATTCGATGGGTCCTTAGCCGTGAGTGAGGAGGACTGAGGAGCAATGCAAATACGATCATTCTATGGATGGGCTGAATTGTAATTTGATATTTCATCGTCTAATCTTACAGGACAGAGAGCATTAACGGTCATAAAAGGGAAGTTGGCATTTAATGAACGTGTGGTGGCTTGGCTTGGCTTTGTTGAGAAATAGTTGTAGACTTGTAGTCTTCTTTCTTTCGTGGCTCTACCATCTCCTCTCACCTACATACCATCTTCATTGATTTCAACTTACTCATTC
>NC_025688.1:28247216-28263225 GCF_000633955.1 Camelina sativa
TTTTTTTTTTTTTTTTTTTTTTAAGTGGTCTCTTCTTTAATTATTGTCATTATTGCGAATTATGTGTTGTTTGCTGAGAGTGGGAAAATTCAAATAAAGCACACAAAGTGCCTTTATAATTCATTTCTAGTTATTAGTTGGTACAATGGACTAATATTAAGCTATCAGTTGCCTTTGGTACTATGTATGAGGAATTTTATGGATGATTACTTGATTATGAATGTCATTAAAGAAACAACTCGAACAAAAGTTTCGAATAACTTATTTAGTTGGACGGTTCAAACATATGAAAATACTTTTCAGGTGCGTTGAAAAGAAAGCCACTCCTACTACAAGTTTCTATCTATCTTTCAAAATGTATGCGTCATAATTAAGTATTGACATTATAAAGAATTAAAGCTTTTCCTAATCACTAGAGA
This sequence comes from Camelina sativa, assembly GCF_000633955.1. Classification (NCBI taxonomy): domain Eukaryota; kingdom Viridiplantae; phylum Streptophyta; class Magnoliopsida; order Brassicales; family Brassicaceae; genus Camelina; species Camelina sativa. The sequence goes on from NC_025688.1 coordinate 28,247,636, forward strand.
AGTACATCCCGTCAACTTGTGAATGTTAGTTGTTGTTTTTGCAATAACTAGCCGAATTTATAGTTATTTAACGCTAATATCTACTCCTGTTTGATCTTAACCGCAGCACTATTCTACCGTGAGAATGTGATACTCGCTGAGTATATACATATTTCAACTGCATTAATCCCCATCAGAGCTTTTCACCAAGATAAAATAAGTTTATATTCTTTTAGGTTTTCTTTAAACAAGGTTATCATGGTGGAACTGGAGAAAAATACCTGGGAACAGTGAGACTTTGAATTTAATTAGCTCATTTAAGTGATCTGACCTAACGACATGTGTACGAAATTAATTCCCTGTTTCTTTATGATATGGGTCAAACATAAAAACAACTCTAGTATGCATCCATCTTCTCTCTTCAACTGTCTTCACATGGAAGGAAGAAACGAGAAGAGTGTTTTTATGTAATTAAATTCATAGACTGACAAATCATAGTTCTGAGACAATATTAAACAAAAGTACTGAAGCAGAGAGCATTTGAAGCTCCAAAAGACCACAAAAGATCAGAGTTAGGGACAAACCATAGCTAAAACAAAGTCTTTCTTAAAACCTGATGAAAGTTACAAAAAAAAAGTCAAATAAGCAGGCAAAAATTTTACAATAACGGATTGGATAATGCGAAGGCTGGAGGGACTTTTTTTTTGTTTGTCTTATTGTTCTCTATCGGTTTGTTGTTGCTGTTGCCAATTTTAACAAGAGCATCCTCCTGATTGCTGCTGAGACATAGATGCATTTGCATTGGAAGACTTGAGATTGACATCAACCATATCTTCCTGCTTTGTCGAAGACAATGTTTCCATTCCGGGCAAAGCTGCTGCTATCTTGCGGAAGAGCGCCTATCAATGGAAATAGGGTTGAAAACATTAGAACTAAAACAGAATTTGTACGGACTGATAGCGTTATGGATTTGCAGTAACTGTTAAGAGAAGAGTATTAACAAGAGAACCATACGAATGAGAAGGATGTTACAACCAGCAGGTGGGTATAAAAGTCTCGGTTAATCAACAATCTTTTGTTGTTCAAGAAGCCCTCAGAAATAGGTGAAGCGAAAATCATTATTACCTTGATGTTGAAGCCTGCTTTGGCACTGGTTTCGATAAACATTACATTAAGTTCACGAGCCTTGGCTTCTGCTTCCTCTATTGACACTTGCCTGAGAAACAAACAATTTATTACAAAAGGCCCATTGGCAGTGACAAATAGTAGGCACCATCAAGTGTCAAAGCGTGTTGACTATAAAGAAACCCTATGCAGTTGAGCACCAAATGATTTTCCATTTATTATCTTGTAGGGTCGTTTGGAACATACTCAATACCACTAGAAAATAAGAAGCGGTTAAATCCAAAAAGAAACTCATTTGTACCGGAAACATACTTACAAAAACAGACCGGGAAAGAGGGCTACCATTTTTTTAGTCCAATTGCTATTGAATAGTGATTTTGCATAGCAAAGTTTGAAAATAAACATGTAAAAGAAGAGATAGTGGATCACTATTACCTTTTTTCCACAAGGTCAGTTTTGTTTCCCACAAGCACAACTATCACATCACTACCACGCTCTGTCCTAACCTCATCGATCCACTTAGTAGTGTTTAGAAAGGATTGCCTGCCTATATGTCAGTGGAAAACCAAATAAATCTCGAGTTACACAACGCACGATGGATCAAGATAGAGAAGAAATCAAAATGCATGAACTCATAAGGTTACTGAATATCACAGCCACAACATGTGAGATATGGGAAAAATATTCATGTTGTTTGAGAGAAAGCAGAGAAAGGGTGAAGAGACGCATACTTGCAACATCATACACAATAACAGCAACAGACGAATCCCTGATATAGCTCGGAATAAGACTCCTGAATCGCTCTTGCCCTGCTGTATCCCTGTCATATGTTTACGGCTCTCAATGTTAATAACCAAATCATGGTCAATCTGCAATTTATATTCATCAGCGTTCGAAAACAAAAAGAGGCTCAAGATCTTACCAAAGCTGAAGTCTGACCGTTCGATCTTCAAGGTACATTGTCTTCGATAGAAAATCAATACCAATTGTGGCCTGAGGAAAAGAAAATTGAGTATAACGATGATAAGCTAGCACAGTTCACTTACAAGTAGGAGCTCAAACGTCATTATCATATATACAAATCAGTAACTGAGAACAAATTCGATTAAATAAATAATGATAACAAAGATCAAGGAAGCATCATCATATGTTACTTGGATCTTCTATGACACTGAACAAAGTGAGCGATTACAAAAGCCAAAATTCACAAACGATGATCACTAAAGCTGATGGTTACGTTCTATACATTAATTAAACACGGTCTACAAATCAGATCACACACAACAACATAGAATCTAACGCGAGATCAAGAGAACGATTTAGAACTATGGCACTGAACAAAGCGAGCGATTACAAAAAACGATGATCATTCAAGGTGATTGTTACGTTATATTCATTGATTAAACACGGTCTACAAATCAGATCACACACACACAACTAAGTAGAATCAAAACGCCAGATCAAGAGAATGATTTAGAACTAGGAACTGAAAAAAACACGATTCCCGTCCACGAAGAACGGATCTCAAAATCGATCAAACCCTGGGACGTCCCCGACTTAAATCCCCCCAAAAACACAAGCCAACGTCGTGCATCGTGGAGATCACAACTAGATTTGAGCAATGGAGATTATATTACCTGGTAAGTATTGTCGAATTTGTCATACATGAATCGAGTGATGATACTGGTTTTGCCGACGGATTGATCTCCCAAAAACACCAGCTTATACTTGGCGAGCGCCGAGACCGGAGCCATGATTCCGCAAAGATCTAACTCGCCGGAACGGATCTGAGAAACGTCGAGATCTCGCTCGCTTGAGAATACTAGTTCCCGATATTTACCGGAGAGATCCCGTCGATATGGAATTGCAAATAAACTGTATTAGTGAGTTTGATATTACCAAGTTGCTGGTTTATTCGAGATTGGGTCCTTTCTGTGAAATTAGAAAACTATTTGAGATAAATTACAACATATAAGAAACTTAGAGGATTGCAAATTATAGAATTTTAATACATTATGGGCTTCTTATGTAAGCCCACGTAAGGGTTTTGGCCTGGCCTTATAGTAGCAAGCGGGCACGTGACAAACACGTGTCTTCTCTCTATGACCTGAACAACCTTGAACCTTTCTTCACCTTTGTGTGTCTCATCAAATCCCTAAATCTCGAGGTTCGAAGAAGAGACGAAAATGGCACTGAGAAATGCAATTCTTCGTCATCTGAGGGTTCCGGTTCAAACCCTAGGACTGAATCAGTCTCAAATTGGGTTCCTTGGTTCGATCCGATCTTTTTCTTCGCACGATGATCATCTCAGCAGAGAAGCTGTCGTTGATAGAGTTCTTGATGTTGTCAAGAGCTTCCCCAAAGTCGATCCCTCTAAGGTCAGCTCGATCTTTCACAAATTTTCAGCTAAATGTTAAGATTCGGCTTAGACCTGCAATGTATGGGATCGAATCGTGGTTCCTATCTTTTTTTTCCTCATTGCTGAAAGATTGAATCTTTTTCAATGTTGTAGCTTTTGATTGAATTGGTATTGATCTAGTGGGAATATACACCAAATGGTATCTGAAAATATGTTGCTTTGAGTCTTGTTTGTTAATCTAAGGTTAACTGATTCTGAATGGTCTAGTAAGTTTAGCTTATTGTGAGAAGCTACAGCTTCAGATTTTTGTTGTTGTTGTTGCCATGATCTAATGGATTTGGCATTTGATGAATCCTTTTTGTTTGAAAACATACAAATCTTTCAGTTCTCTTTAAGAGTTGTTCATTTCGTTGATGACTTGGTGATAACAATCAAACTACAGGTGACTCCTGAGGTACATTTCCAAAACGATCTGGGGTTAGATAGTTTGGACACAGTGGAGATAGTGATGGCTATTGAAGAGGAATTCAAGCTGGAAATCCCGGACAAAGAAGCTGACAAGATCGATTCTTGCACTCTCGCCATTGAATACGTTTACAATCACCCAATGTCTAGCTAAATCCCGTGCTGCTCGCTCTCCTCATGGTTTATCATTCTGTTTCTTCCCCCCTTTTATTAATTTGTACGAGGTTCTTCTCTCTTGAGAATGGGATTTGCAAATAAATTCACTTCTGTTTGGAGAGCATTGTTGTTAATTGACTCTTTTTTACAGTTTCAGTTTCTTTGAGAAATCCCTTTTTGCTTGAATCTTGTGGAAGTTGACACTCTTTCTCGTGGTTAATACAAACTTGTCTTCAAGTAGTTTTTGGTTTATGAATTGACTTTCGTTCGATCCAGTTAATGTCAGGCAGTTTGGTTTGAAACGAACCGGACGCTAAATTAATATTAAACCATATCTACGGTCCATCGATTGTTATCACTGTACTTCACTACTCTGTTTCAGCGTGTAATAAAGCCCAATTAAGAGTATTAGAGCACTCCAACGGGACCTCTTAGTATGATTACTCCAGCAATTATCTTGAGAAAATTAGGTTACGTCATAGAATCAGAGCAGATTAAGGAGAAAATACAAAATATGCCAAAAGTTAGATATAAGTAACTAACGACAAGTATCTTCTCACTCCATTGGTGCTCTGTTTAACTTAGTGAGTCTGCTAAAGCTACAACAAAAGACTACTACCACTACTCCTACATCTTCTCCGCTTGTAAATTTGCTAATAATGTCTTTGCGTTGATTTCTTCACTTCTTCGCTTTCTCTTCCGCACGTATGTCTTTAATATCTTGGCTCTTTTCACCCCTTCGGCTTCTTGAAACCTGAACCAGATACAAAAGAAAAGAAACTTCAGCTTTAGACGACAAGTAAACACTCAGTTTCACTAATGCTTTTTAGGTAGTGAGAAGACAAGTAAACACGCTTACTTCTTTTCAGTTGGAGGCAAGTCTTCTAGAGCCTTATCGATTGGATTCACTATACCCTTTGATTTTTCCTCCCAAGACCTGAACCAACGCACACACAAAAAACTCAGCTTAGACAAAAAAAGAAACCCAGTTTACTGATGGTTTTTTTTTAAGAGTAAGAAGAGAAGTAAAATACTCACTTTTCACTTGGAGGTAAGTCTTCGAGAGTCTTATCGACTATCCCCTTTGTTTTCTCCTCTTCAGCTTTTTTCTCCACTTCAGCTTCCAAAGACCTGAACCAACGCAAAAGCAGAGAAACTCTGTTTACTAATGTTTTCTTAAAAGTAGTGAGACGAGAGCTAAATACGCCCACCTTTCACTTCGAGGTAACTTTTTGGCAGCCTTAACACCTCCCTTGGCTCCCCCTTTTGCCTTACTTTTCCCTCCCTTACATGTTTTCTTCTCTTCGGGTTCTGGATACCTGAACCAACACAACGAAAAAAAAGACTCAAGCTTAAACAAAAAGAAACCAATTTGACTGATATGATTGAGAGAGGTAGTGAGAAGAGAAGTAAAAAAAAACTCACTCCTGTCCACTTAAGTCCCTAAGAGACTTATCGACTGCATGGATTATCATCTTCTTAACCTGTTCAAGCAAAACACGGGAAACCGAAAACAATGACATTTACAGAGGAGTTGGAAACTTTGCTCCAAAAACAACCAGGAATTAAGACAAAATAAACACCTCCAACTTGTCTTCTTTTGCAAAATGATTAGGTGGAAGTAGACGAAACTGTTTTGTCAAGCGTAAACACTCGCTGATATTTTCAGGTGAGACAAAGTCAAGCGCTACCTTTGTGCAGGACTGCAAGAGACAAGAGAAATAGTACAATGATCAATTGATGAACCCTACTTACTTATGCTCCGAAACAAAACAAAAAAGCACAGTTGCTTAAATTAATCCACTGTATCCTAATAAGCTAGTAATATATATAAAAAAATTCACCTTCAAATTTCTGACTTGATGCGGGCACCCGACAGGTATTAAGACAGCATCGCCAAGCTTCTGATTAAAGGTCCATGGTTCAATACCTACAGAATACAGCCCCAAAGATATATCACTATAGAACTGTCAAGATAATGTGGAAAGTAAGATGGAAAATGTGATTGGTTATTAGTAAAAATTCAGCATACCATATTCTTCTTTCAGCTTCTTGATATGATATCGTGTTAGATAGATGGTCTGGTCGTGTATCGGATGAGAAACCTGAAAAGAATAAGGTGGATGAGCATACAAATAGACACAAAAACCATCTTTGAAGAGACTGGACACAAAGAGACAGTACATACTACTATATGTTATTGAAGAAAGGAGGAGGTGAAAGTATGCAAAATATAGAAGTGTACCTGGGACAAAGGGCAGCAATAGAAATGTCTAAACTCCTGGTAATGTTTCAGAAGGTAACTTTCTAATTTAGGAATGTCTTCTCTACGGAAAATGTCCCAGAGAGCTCCATCATCAGATTCAACATTTACGGCTTCTTGTTTAGACTTGACAAGAATCTTTATCATTTCCTCCTTGTTAGCTACAGAGCTATACAGCTCTTTGACATCTTGTTTAGCATGCTTCTTTTTCAGTTCTTCAATTCCAGATTTGTTATCCTCTTTAATGGCCACTTCAGATATGTGCGTCAATACATTCACCTGAAAATAACCCACACCGAATATCAAATAGGATTAAGAGGACTAGGAGAGAGAGAGAAAAATTATTATTATTAAACTAATGTTAGTTGACCTTTATATATGACAACGTGCTTCTTTTTATACTAGTACTAAAATAAATCAGTACTCTTTTTGTATTAGAATAAATGATTTTTTGAAACTTTCACATAGATTAAAAAAAATTTAATGTTTAGTAATAAATGTATTATTATTTATAATAACATATTTTCATAATTATTAACTAATAGTAATTCATCAAAATGTATTTTGATAGAGAGAGAGTATATGATATGAAGTATATCGATAAGAGAGAGAGAAATTATTATTGAAATCAATTTTTGACCGAATTGGATATGAAGTATTNGTAGGAATCAACAAGTTAAGAGTTCATTCAAGTGGTATCTATATCAGTTATAATTTTCTAGTCCAACAATCAATTTTCAATGTGTTTTTGTATATTACAATGTATCTTTGTGGATATCAAAATTGAATCTGAAAATATAATTTCGACAACCAAGCATTTCACAAGTAACAAGACCGGTACTCAACTTCAACTGAACTCCAATGTGACAAAGGATCTTTTACCAAATCCATTTTGGAGAAAATGAATATTTGATGTGCTTCATAAATAGAGTTCAACAAAAGAATTTGGCCATTTAATAAAAGTATTGGGAACATCCATATATGGGATCATCCATATATAGACAGTGACAACAAAGAAGAAAAACAGTTTGATCGGAGAGGAGAAGTGTGACAGATAATGAACGCTAATGAAGATTGAAAGTCGCTATTTTCAGCGATTAATGTGATGTTGTTACGACTTAACGGTTGTCGTCGACGACTCATCTGAATCTGTAATTTTCATCTCCACATTGTCGTTTAACATTTTTTTTTGTCATCTGATATTATTGATAATAAACATGAAAGGATACATGGAGTACAAACTTTAGCGGCAAAACCTGAATATCTTCGGAGTCTTAAATCCCAAATGAGGGAGGCTAAGCCAACGGACGAAAGAAAAGCCCTTGGAAACTAAACTGATAACGAGAACCATTAACTTACAAAGCAGATCAAAGAAAATTGCACCCAAAGTTTAAGAACAATAATAACAAGACTTCAATCTTCAGAGAACACTAGCTCAAATTCCACAAATCAACTTCTTCTTCTGAAAATCCTAAGAATGAGTGTTGTTTAACATAGTTGCTACTTCTCTTGACAAGTCGTTTCATTATGTCGCTGTCGTTGTCGCAGCGTTTAATAAAAGAACATGGCCATACTCTTTTGATGAGTATAACCTTTAACAATCCCTTTTATATCAGATGATTGCATGCTTACCAGTAGGAAGACAAAATTGTTACAATGTGGCATTGTACTCTTCAAGGTTCTTAACATTTTTATTGCATCCCCTATCAAATTGAGAATTTCTTTGCTTTGGAAAAAAGGTAGTGGAATTAGAATTTGAGTGATTGAATTACTCACAAACCCCAACAAGATTGATGTTGGTCTTTCTACTTCAAAGGAAAGGATTAGCGACAACGACAGCGTTTAGTAGGAAGAATATGCAACAAGCAAATTTTCTTCTGGTTTATTGACATAAATCTGTCTTTTCAACCTTCTAGCAAAGGCCGTTCTTATCTTCGGTATAGCAGAATTTTGGATTTACGCTAGTAAATTCCGGTTGATTAAAAAAAGTCCAAAATACTTTTTTTAGAAGAAAAAAAATCGTTGTGGGCCCATAAGGAAAAAGGTAACTAACCCTCAGACAGCTCAATTTGAGGTCTAGAAAATTCAAAAGATTAAATGAAGAAAGAGACAACTAATCCTATATTTTAATTTTAAGAAAAACTAAGTGAACTGATATACTTAAGATTTTACTGTTATCTGATTCTGTTGTTTTATTAGGTTCTGAAATCATTATGAAAGGGAAACTACCAAAAGAATTGACACAAGTATATATAACAATGAAATGGAAATGAACACGAGAAAATAAAAAAACGTAAGGGTTACTAACCGCATCAGACATGTCGCAATGGAGCTTAGTAACAGAATCTCCACGGCCAAACTCTTGCTCAAATCCATAAGCAATATATGTCTTTGGCCCCATGTCTGGCTTCAAGCAATTTTTAGGCAGTTTGACAGCCAGATTCAATGGTCCATTATCTGGGTGAGTGTACTGCTTCAAAGGCAAACTGCATAAGAACTCCATCGCATGACGTGGCAAGTTTTCTTCGAAGGCCTTAGATGGAGGCCAATCTTTCAGTTTCCAAACTTGTGGCCAACCCATTCGATCATATCGGCCTTTAATGTATCCGGTAAAGAAGTCGCGAAGATTAGTCTTTACCTGCATCCGTTAAAAAGTCATTAGATAAAGATGAGCATTATAAGAACAAGTTACTAATCTGAAGAGAAACAAATGAGCCATATTACTAATATACGAGTTTTATAAACCTTAACTGTGTTATCTTCTAATTAATTACTTTGATATTCTTCTGTTTGATTTGAGCTCATATCATTTTTGACTACTAGGGCTTGTATCTCATGGACGCCAAAAAAGTGAAATCTGGCTCTAGAGATGCAATCATCAACTCGTTTTCAGATGAGATACTTGCTAAGATCTTGTCCTTTCTTCCGACAAAACGAGCTGCTTCTACATCTCTTATCTCCAGAAGGTGGAGGTATCTGTTTCCATTGATGTTTCAACTCTTTGCATCTCAACATCATTTACATTTCGACTACTCAGATTTAGTTTATCCCGAGGAGGGTAAAAGTGAGAGGGAAGATGTTCAGGAGAGCTTTCGGGATTTTGTGTATAAAACCCTTTCGCGTTGCAACTCCGTAAAGAAACTCTCACTGAAATGTCCACGTAGTTCTGCTACTACCGAAACCGACCAATGGCTACGCCGTGTCCTGGAACGAGGAGATGTCATGGATCTTGATCTGCGTTTTCCAGTAGGTTTTACTCGTTCGCAAGTAATCTGGCCTACTAGTGTTTTTACAATCAAGACGCTGGTTAAACTAACAATATATAGAAATAGAGCGTGGTCCACATCGAACAGGATTTCCAAAAGTGTTTCTTCCAGTGCTAAAGAGTCTATTTCTCCATGCAGTTTGGTATGCCTGCGACACCTTGTGTTATAGTATGCTTCCTGGTTGTCCAATACTAGAGGAGTTATTCGTAAATTACTGCAGTACCCCAGTTTATGATAGAACAATATACTCTATATCCCACAAAACCCTCAAGAGACTCACATTGAACTACAACAACAATATTGAGCACTGTCGCATCATGCGATTCAACACACCGAGTCTTATTTACCTCGACTTCTCTGGTTCCGCTCCTACTCCCTGTTCTACTGCCAAATTCGTGGATTCCCTTGTTGAAGCCAAACTAGATGTTTTCTTGGATTCCAATCCCATATTAACTGAACAAGAGGTCGAACTGAAACGGCAATATGAAGCTTACATGAATCTATGTACGATCATGAGTTGGATGCGCAACGTTAAGACCCTTTCCCTGGCTTCTGCTTCTGTTAAGGTCTGTAAACTTATCTTTGTTTGATAAACTCTCTTCTTCCTTGTCTTATTAATATCATTTTCTGGTCTGATCATGACCACTAGTTTGTTATTTGTTGTCTTGGTCGTTTCAGGATATGTATTCAAGATGTGTGGCATTACCTTTCTTCTCAAACCTTGTTAAGCTTCATTTTGAGAGTAATACACAACAAGGTTGGGAAGTGCTNGACCAATGGCTACGCCGTGTCCTGGAACGAGGAGATGTCATGGATCTTGATCTGCGTTTTCCAGTAGGTTTTACTCGTTCGCAAGTAATCTGGCCTACTAGTGTTTTTACAATCAAGACGCTGGTTAAACTAACAATATATAGAAATAGAGCGTGGTCCACATCGAACAGGATTTCCAAAAGTGTTTCTTCCAGTGCTAAAGAGTCTATTTCTCCATGCAGTTTGGTATGCCTGCGACACCTTGTGTTATAGTATGCTTCCTGGTTGTCCAATACTAGAGGAGTTATTCGTAAATTACTGCAGTACCCCAGTTTATGATAGAACAATATACTCTATATCCCACAAAACCCTCAAGAGACTCACATTGAACTACAACAACAATATTGAGCACTGTCGCATCATGCGATTCAACACACCGAGTCTTATTTACCTCGACTTCTCTGGTTCCGCTCCTACTCCCTGTTCTACTGCCAAATTCGTGGATTCCCTTGTTGAAGCCAAACTAGATGTTTTCTTGGATTCCAATCCCATATTAACTGAACAAGAGGTCGAACTGAAACGGCAATATGAAGCTTACATGAATCTATGTACGATCATGAGTTGGATGCGCAACGTTAAGACCCTTTCCCTGGCTTCTGCTTCTGTTAAGGTCTGTAAACTTATCTTTGTTTGATAAACTCTCTTCTTCCTTGTCTTATTAATATCATTTTCTGGTCTGATCATGACCACTAGTTTGTTATTTGTTGTCTTGGTCGTTTCAGGATATGTATTCAAGATGTGTGGCATTACCTTTCTTCTCAAACCTTGTTAAGCTTCATTTTGAGAGTAATACACAACAAGGTTGGGAAGTGCTTCGGCGGATGCTCAATAAATCCCCAAAGCTAGAGACTTTGATCCTCAAGGTGTATAAATTTAAACTTATTATAAAAGCAGATAATTAATCCACATAGATCCTTGTGTGTCAAGTACTACGTACGTACAATCCTCTAATTCTGTATATATATGTTTGTGATGATTGCTCCAGGGCCTGCGCTGTGTAAGTAGTGAGGGAGTCTGCATTGATCGAAATGAAGCAGTGAAGGTGATGTGACCGCCGGACGCGGTCGTCTACCGAGTCGCACGGACGGACGGTCGCTGCGGACGGACGGAACGAAACTCTCTTGAGCCGAGGAATTTAGATGAGGCTTTCCTCGGACAAGGCTCGGAGATTTGAATCCAGTAAGGAAACAAACGATGGATGCGAGAGATGNATATTGAGCACTGTCGCATCATGCGATTCAACACACCGAGTCTTATTTACCTCGACTTCTCTGGTTCCGCTCCTACTCCCTGTTCTACTGCCAAATTCGTGGATTCCCTTGTTGAAGCCAAACTAGATGTTTTCTTGGATTCCAATCCCATATTAACTGAACAAGAGGTCGAACTGAAACGGCAATATGAAGCTTACATGAATCTATGTACGATCATGAGTTGGATGCGCAACGTTAAGACCCTTTCCCTGGCTTCTGCTTCTGTTAAGGTCTGTAAACTTATCTTTGTTTGATAAACTCTCTTCTTCCTTGTCTTATTAATATCATTTTCTGGTCTGATCATGACCACTAGTTTGTTATTTGTTGTCTTGGTCGTTTCAGGATATGTATTCAAGATGTGTGGCATTACCTTTCTTCTCAAACCTTGTTAAGCTTCATTTTGAGAGTAATACACAACAAGGTTGGGAAGTGCTTCGGCGGATGCTCAATAAATCCCCAAAGCTAGAGACTTTGATCCTCAAGGTGTATAAATTTAAACTTATTATAAAAGCAGATAATTAATCCACATAGATCCTTGTGTGTCAAGTACTACGTACGTACAATCCTCTAATTCTGTATATATATGTTTGTGATGATTGCTCCAGGGCCTGCGCTGTGTAAGTAGTGAGGGAGTCTGCATTGATCGAAATGAAGCAGTGAAGGTGATGTGACCGCCGGACGCGGTCGTCTACCGAGTCGCACGGACGGACGGTCGCTGCGGACGGACGGAACGAAACTCTCTTGAGCCGAGGAATTTAGATGAGGCTTTCCTCGGACAAGGCTCGGAGATTTGAATCCAGTAAGGAAACAAACGATGGATGCGAGAGATGAGCTGAGACGAACGAGCGGATCGAGAGATCCGGCCTTTGGTCTCGGCTTCGGTCGAGCAGTCTCGGTCGCGGTACGGACGATGCGGAAATCGGTTCCCGGAGTTTGAAGGTAAACTGCGGGAACGGCTCTCGGCAACGCGGCGGTAAGAACCCTTGGTGATGCGGTAAGGATTCTCGGTGATGCGATAAGGAAGGTGGAGTCGAAGCGAAAGTACAACGAGCGGTAGGAACCGGACGTGATACGGTAGAGAGGGACGCGAAGGTGGTTTGATGCGACGACACACGGGAGATGGCTCGGCCCGTGATACGGTCAACTAGTCGATGTCGAACCCGGTTCGAGATCGGCTAGGGTTTCTCGGTAGTCAAGTCCCGGACTTGGACTAAGGAGAGAGGTGAGACAAGAACAAGATTCTCTCTTGTGAAATTTAATTCAATACTTCAAGTCTGCCTTTTACAATGAGGGTTTAGGCCTTTATATAGGAAGGCTTACAAATGGGAGACTCTAAAACCCTAGACACGCGGCCAGGATCTCATCCTTACACTTGGCCATAAAGCAAAAGCAAAAGTAAAACAAAGGAAAGACCAATCCAACGGTCATAGAAGGTTCAAGAAGAAATTCAAAGGAAGGGAAGGGAGAGAGATAGAAAAGCCACGTCATTGGCTGGACGCGGTGATAGGATCTTCACTTCCTTGGCTCCTAAACTTGTCAATGATTGTTTCCAAGTCATGAGCCAAGCGGGAACGAAGTGGAGATGCACTAGAGTTCGCTGCCTCGTTAAAACCTCTTTGGTAAACCCATTGGGACAAACCCAAAGTAGGGAAAAGAGTACAGCTCCTTCTAATGACTTAGGGGCGTCTTCACGCTTGCGCGATGGTGAAGACTCGCGAACTAAGCTTCCCAAAGCTGGTCGCAACTCAAGGCTCTTAAGTGGTGATGCTAGCCATGAGCCATTGGTGTGAGGGTTGAAGCTTGGATTGCAAAGCCCATTAGATGACTTTACTTGCTCCTCCTTGATGATCCTTGGAAACTAGTTGGTACCGCGCATCACTAGGAAGGCCGGTTCCAAGTTGTCGATAAGTGTCCGAGAGGCGTCCAAGTGTTGTCCGAGAGGTGGTTGAGAGACGTCCGAGAGAATCGAGTGTTCACGGCCGAGTGGTCGATCCCGTGATCACATCATTCCCTCCCTCTTATAGAAGTTTTGGCCTCAAAACTTTGCTCATCACCTGGATCAAAAAGGAAAACCCAAATCAGCAGCATCAAAAGGCCAACCGCGGTTTAATTTACCGGGATCAAAAGGAAACAGTAAGGCCTTAAGAGAAAAGGATAGGACTTCCCCGGTAAGGCCAGCGGCACTGGTCGCTCGGATCCCTTCATGAACCGTGGTTGCTTGCTGAGACTCTCCAGGATGCCACACATAAGTTTGATCCGCACCAAAGTTGGACAAATACATCGCCATATGACCTTGTGCGGTAACGGCCTTGGCGCTAAGGGTGGAGAAGGATGGCACGGTATAGGCGACTCCCAGCTGGAGCTTACTACTTGAAGTAGTCATGGACAATACCGAGTGAAAAGATCCATCAATGGCCATCTCCGGTGGCCTAGCTAACTTGGAACTCCCCATTACCGAGTGATTACCGGATATGACTTCAATTGCGCGGCCAGAATCTCCTTGGACTTCGGTTGATGGCTCGGTACGCGTCCTGGGTAAGGATTCGCGTACTATGGTCGGCTCCGGACGCGGCGGTCGAGTGTCGGTTAAGCCTCGATCGAGAGCGGTAAAGAGTTTTCCGTGGTCTGCGTAATGACCCGAACTTGGACCTCCGAGTGTAAGAACTTGTCGGTCTGGGGGCTCGGCTGGCTTCTCTATGATTCCTCCCGAGTCAATGACTTCTTCTGGACGGGCTTGTCGATCGAAATCACGTCCTAGGCTCAGCGTACGGTTAGCTTGCGTCGTTGGTGCGGCGTTCTCAATCAAGTCGGTATTCGGCTTGTTCCGCGTCAAGTCACCTTGTTCCGGCTGATGAAGAACTCGCGGGACTGGTGTTGGTACAGTTACAAGGGCCGAGTGTTGGTGCCGTGATGATTCTCCCTGGGTGTAAGATCTCGCTGCCTGGCCCAACATTTCTCCAAGGTGTTGGAGTTCAGATCGGATAGAGATCAACTCGTCCGTGAAATTTGGTGCTCCGGGAGATTGCGCTGGCTTCCTTGCGGTCTGCTCCCTTGACTTAGTCCGAGAAACCACAATGCTCGCCTTGGCTTTATCTCGGTCGCGACTTGACGGATTGATCGGTGTTGCGCGTGGTGACCAGCTCGGAAGTCCTTGGTTCCGAGTGCGGCAAGCACTTGACTTGCTCGATGATGCGTGCGATGGAAAGGTTGGGATTGCTCGGGTGCAACTCGAGTATTCCTTCCGCGGCTCTCGATGATATGCGGACGGCGTATAGTAAGAACCCAGGTCATCATTGTCGGAGTCATCATAGCGGTTCGACCTTGGCTTGTTATAGCGCGTAGCTCGGGACATAGACGGCCAATAGCAGTCTGGTGATCCATGCTCGTGTTCCTCTAGTTCCGAGCCTTCTTCAAAGTCCTCCTGGTACCAAGACGCGTTCTCGGTAGTCGCTGGCTCCGGATCGGCACCAGTGTGTTCGTCGTTCCATGGCTCGTCCTCGGTGACCTCTTGCTCCGGACCAAAGTCATGATCTTCATCGTACCATGATCCCAACTCGGAATCGTTTCCGTCAAAATCCATGCTTGATCAGTATTGAATCGAGTGTTGCATACTGATCGCGGTCTTGGAAACGAAGTATGGTCGATGGTACGGACGGCTGTCGGAGATCGTCGATGGTACGGACGACTGTCGGATTTTGTCGACGGTACGGACGACAATCGGTGGTCGGCGTCGGTATGGACGACGATATAGATGGCTGGTACGGACGGTTCGTACGGACGGCCAACGATGGTCGGACGTCGGCACGGACGACTGAGACGGACGGCTGGTACGGCAGCTGACGATGTTCAGATGGCGGTACGGATAGCCGGCACGATTGGCTGATACGGATGGCCGATGATGTACGGTCGGCCGACGG
>NC_025688.1:28263375-28266292 GCF_000633955.1 Camelina sativa
GGCCGGTACGGACGGCCAACGATGGTCGGACGTCGACGGGGGGTCGGTCGATGATACAGTCGGCTGGTACGGCAATTGTACGGACGGCCAACGGTTATCGGACGTCGGTACGGATAGCCGGTGTGATCGGCTGATACGGAAGGCCGATGACTCGTCCGGTGGCTCGATAGTGATCAGACGATGATACACAATACGCGATAAGGGCTTGGACGATGATACGCGGGTGATGATACGTGCTCTGGACGGTGATACGCGGATGGCTCGATCGGTGCTCGGTCGTGACGTGGCGATGGTACCTCGTCAAAGCAAAACGAATATTCGTGAGCAAAAACGCGTCCAAAACATGATGGATAAGATATTTATCTAGGCAGTCAATGATTGAGGACAGCAACACAAGATGACAAACTATGACTAAGCAAAAAGAAACCTACACGCGCCTAAAAGCAAACTCACGCACAAAAAGCAAAACTTTTTGGGACCACAACACAAACCCAAAAGCAAACGCGCTACTTTATCGATCTAACAAGTCCTAGGCAAGAACTATGACGAACAAAACTCAGAAATAAACAAAGCGACGACTCAACAAACGATCTATCGAGGAAACTAAGCATAAAACAAAAACTATCGGACCTAACGACGCTAAAGATGAAACTAATGAACCGCAAAGACACAAAAACGAAAGCTTTAACAAAGGAAGGAGTTTCTGGGTTAGAAAGACACAACCTTTGAGTCAGGAGCTTTTAGAGCTCTGATACCAAGCTGATGTGACCGCCGGACGCGGTCGTCTACCGAGTCGCACGGACGGACGGTGGCTGCGGACGGACGGAACGAAACTCTCTCGAGCCGAGGAATTTAGATGAGGCTTTCCTCGGACAAAGCTCGGAGATTTGAATCCAGTAAGGAAACAAACGGTGGATGCGAGAGATGAGCTGAAACGAACGAGCGGATCGAGAGATCCGGCCTTTGGTCTCGGCTTCGGTCGAGCAGTCTCGGTCGCGGTACGGACGATGCGGAAATCGATTCCCGGAGTTTGAAGGTAAACTGCGGGAACGGCTCTCGGCAACGCGGCGGTAAGAATCCTTGGTGATGCGGTAAGGATTCTCGGTGATGCGATAAGGAAGGTGGAGTGGAAGCGAAAGTACAACGAGCGGTAGGAACCGGACGTGATACGGTAGAGAGGGACGCGAAGGTGGTTTGATGCGACGACACACGGGAGATGGCTCGGCCCGTGATACGGTCAACTAGTCGATGTCGAACCCGGTTCGAGATCGGCTAGGGTTTCTCGGTAGTCAAGTCCCGGACTTGGACTAAGGAGAGAGGTGAGACAAGAACAAGATTCTCTCTTGTGAAATTTAATTCAATACTTCAAGTCTGCCTTTTACAATGAGGGTTTAGGCCTTTATATAGGAAGGCTTACAAATGGGAGACTCTAAAACCCTAGACACGCGGCCAGGATCTCATCCTTACACTTGGCCATAAAGCAAAAGCAAAAGTAAAACAAAGGAAAGACCAATCCAACGGTCATAGAAGGTTCAAGAAGAAATTCAAAGGAAGGGAAGGGAGAGAGATAGAAAAGCCACGTCATTGGCTGGACGCGGTGATAGGATCTTCACTTCCTTGGCTCCTAAACTTGTCAATGATTGTTTCCAAGTCATGAGCCAAGCGGGAACGAAGTGGAGATGCACTAGAGTTCGCTGCCTCGTTAAAACCTCTTTGGTAAACCCATTGGGACAAACCCAAAGTAGGAAAAAGAGTACAGCTCCTTCTAATGACTTAGGGGCGTCTTCACGCTTCCGCGATGGTGAAGACTCGCGAACTAAGCTTCCCAAAGCTGGTCGCAACTCAAGGCTCTTCAGTGGTAATGCTAGCCATGAGCCATTGGTGTGAGGGTTGGAGCTTGGATTGCAAAGCCCATTAGATAACTTTACTTGCTCCTCCTTGATGATCCTTGGAGACTAGTTGATACCGCGCATCACTAGGAAGGCCGGTTCCAAGTTGTCGATAAGTGTCCGAGAGGCGTCCAATGTTGTCCGAGAGGTGGTTGAGAGACGTCCGAGAGAATCGAGTGTTCACGGCCGAGTGGTCGATCCCGTGATCACATCAGAAGGTGTTGGAGTTATATGGGTTTAGAGGAAGTGGTAGAGAAGTGAGACAAGTGAAGTGCTTTTTGCGGGAAATGCAGTGTCTACAAGTGTTGAAAGTCGAAACTCATGCTGATGACTACAAGAAACTGCTGCTCATGAATTACCTAATTCTTGGCCTGCCTAAGCGTTCATCTAAATTAAAAATCCTGTTCTTGTGATCATTCACATTTCCTTGTAGTTGAATTTGGGTTTGGGTTTAGGTTTGATTTGAGTTTAAGTTTTTTTTTTCGAATTTTAAGATTTCGGATATGGTAGCCTGACTACCTGACTTTTCGTTATAGAGAAAATGAAGTTTATGTTAGCTAGGAGCCTTCTGTCGAGTGAGTCCTTTGTGCTCTTAATAGTTAGTTGGAAAGCTACACCAACTATTTATCTTCAAACCTTTTTAGTTAGGGAGTAAAAAATAACCATTGCTTATTCTGAATTGCATTGTATCTTATNAAAAGCAAACTCACGCACAAAAAGCAAAACTTTTTGGGACCACAACACAAACCCAAAAGCAAACGCGCTACTTTATCGATCTAACGAGTCCTAAGCAAGAACTATGACGAACATAAACCCAGAAATAGATAAAACGACGACACAACTAACGATCTATCGACCGAACTAAGCACAAATCGAGAACTACCGGATCTATGCGACGCTAAAGACAATAACTAAAGAAATAGAAACGAGAAACTAAAAGAAAGGAAAGATACAACCTTTGGAGGAAACTTCGGCTCTGATACCAACTGATGGGAACGCCGGACGCGGTCGTCTGCCGAGTCGCACGG
>NC_025688.1:28267463-28279248 GCF_000633955.1 Camelina sativa
GATTCCCGGAGTTTGAAGGTAAACTGCGGGAACGGCTCTCGGCAACGCGGCGGTAAGAATCCTTGGTGATGCGGTAAGGATTCTCGGTGATGCGATAAGGAAGGTGGAGTGGAAGCGAAAGTACAACGAGCGGTAGGAACCGGACGTGATACGGTAGAGAGGGACGCGAAGGTGGTTTGATGCGACGACACACGGGAGATGGCTCGGCCCGTGATACGGTCAACTAGTCGATGTCGAACCCGGTTCGAGATCGGCTAGGGTTTCTCGGTAGTCAAGTCCCGGACTTGGACTAAGGAGAGAGGTGAGACAAGAACAAGATTCTCTCTTGTGAAATTTAATTCAATACTTCAAGTCTGCCTTTTACAATGAGGGTTTAGGCCTTTATATAGGAAGGCTTACAAATGGGAGACTCTAAAACCCTAGACACGCGGCCAGGATCTCATCCTTACACTTGGCCATAAAGCAAAAGCAAAAGTAAAACAAAGGAAAGACCAATCCAACGGTCATAGAAGGTTCAAGAAGAAATTCAAAGGAAGGGAAGGGAGAGAGATAGAAAAGCCACGTCATTGGCTGGACGCGGTGATAGGATCTTCACTTCCTTGGCTCCTAAACTTGTCAATGATTGTTTCCAAGTCATGAGCCAAGCGGGAACGAAGTGGAGATGCACTAGAGTTCGCTGCCTCGTTAAAACCTCTTTGGTAAACCCATTGGGACAAACCCAAAGTAGGAAAAAGAGTACAGCTCCTTCTAATGACTTAGGGGCGTCTTCACGCTTCCGCGATGGTGAAGACTCGCGAACTAAGCTTCCCAAAGCTGGTCGCAACTCAAGGCTCTTCAGTGGTAATGCTAGCCATGAGCCATTGGTGTGAGGGTTGGAGCTTGGATTGCAAAGCCCATTAGATAACTTTACTTGCTCCTCCTTGATGATCCTTGGAGACTAGTTGATACCGCGCATCACTAGGAAGGCCGGTTCCAAGTTGTCGATAAGTGTCCGAGAGGCGTCCAATGTTGTCCGAGAGGTGGTTGAGAGACGTCCGAGAGAATCGAGTGTTCACGGCCGAGTGGTCGATCCCGTGATCACATCAGAAGGTGTTGGAGTTATATGGGTTTAGAGGAAGTGGTAGAGAAGTGAGACAAGTGAAGTGCTTTTTGCGGGAAATGCAGTGTCTACAAGTGTTGAAAGTCGAAACTCATGCTGATGACTACAAGAAACTGCTGCTCATGAATTACCTAATTCTTGGCCTGCCTAAGCGTTCATCTAAATTAAAAATCCTGTTCTTGTGATCATTCACATTTCCTTGTAGTTGAATTTGGGTTTGGGTTTAGGTTTGATTTGAGTTTAAGTTTTTTTTTTCGAATTTTAAGATTTCGGATCTGGTAGCCTGACTACCTGACTTTTCGTTATAGAGAAAATGAAGTTTATGTTAGCTAGGAGCCTTCTGTCGAGTGAGTCCTTTGTGCTCTAATAGTGTTCTTTTTCGTGTTCCACGTAAGTTAGTTGGAAAGCTACACCAACTATTTATCTTCAAACCTTTTTAGTTAGGGAGTAAAAAATAACCATTGCTTCTTCTGAATTGCATTGTATCTTATATGGTTAAGGTCGATGCCGACTTTGGGAATTGAGAAAAGAAGAGAATGTAAAATTAAGTAGAATGTCAATCAAACTAAATCAGCCATGCTTTAAAAAAAATTAAGTTTAGAATGAATCATCTATTTGTTATGAATATGTAGCCAAAAGTATTTTAAGTGGGTTGGTTTTCCACTAATCAAAGATATTTAATCGATGATAATGATGTCTTCTCTGTTAGCAACATCTCAACTTTTTTTCTTATGTAATTAGAATTTTAGTTTTAATTTGACTTATTTTATTTTTACCAACTGATTTTGTATTTAATTAACTGTCTGAAGTTCGAAGTTGACAAAAATATGAGAATTATACAAATAGACTTTATAAAATTCTTTTATGATTTATCAAATAGATGCAATTCGTTTATCCGCATAAACCAAATGCCACTTGGTTTGGCAAAAAAGTAAAAATAAATAAATTAAATTAAAAATAAGAAACGTAAGTTTCCAAATTTCAATGGATTTAACATAACACATCTAATCATTAATATATCTCACAATTTGATGACCTCAGTCACATGATGTAAAACCAATAAAGTTCAAAGAATCCATATGTTGGGAATTCTTGGAGAAAATAGGTTGTTTAAAAATGTATAGTTGATTTCTTAAAATATAAAATTTCAAAGTTTATGGTTGAAATTGAATATTTTCTAAATTTTTACATGAGTTTATCAATGGTGTAAAATATTCGAGAGCTTATCAAATGCATAGGATACTGAAGATCAGAAATCATGTCTTCAAGTTATTATTGAAGCAATAGTTTTCTCAACCATCTGACAGCAATTCCAAAATTAACAAATTTATTTAAAGTTAAATAGTCAATCAGTTAAAATCAGTACTGATTTGTGATCAACTAAAACAATAATGAATCTGATCAAAATATGTTTTTTCTACTAACTAAATTTCGTTTTGTACTAATGGTGTTTTGATTTATAGTAATTTTTTTATTATTACAGAAAAAACAGTTCTTCCATATATGGTAAAGATAGACGTGGACTAACATTTTACTAATCTAGAAAAATCAACAAAAATTGATCTAGACTTTTTTTTTTTTTAATAATATTGATTGTTTAATTTATATGAGTTATAGTTCTGTATTATACTAAAATTGGATGTAGCATTGAATCACAGTTAAATAATTTCATCCCATACTTACAGTTGAATATTTGATCATATTATAGAGGTGACAAAAATAGATATCAAATCTAACATATTTTTTAATTGTGTCTGATTGTTTAATTTTTAGTTTTTCAATGATTTTTGTTTAATTCTTTATATAAGTTTAGTAATACAAGTTGTCAATCTATATTCTTAAACTTTGTATACACTAATAAAAAAAACACTTTAAATTAGGTTTATCCTATTTGGACCCTTATGAATTGTTTAACATTCACTTAGGAATGGTAATTGCACATCCTCTAGTCTTCGGTTTAATCCCGGTCTGAAATTGATTTTTTTTTTGGAATTACGAATTAGGCCTACGAAGAAGAAGCCCATAACGCCGAAAGAAAGGCCCAAATTAAAGCTTAAACCCCAAATTTGCCTCCTCACTCCTCAGCTTCGTCAACAAGAGTGTGGTGTGACTCTGAGATAAGGAGGAAGGACAAAAAGGAAGACGAAGAAGGTGAAGAAAAAATGGCGAATCTCAACTCAGCTATCGATTCTGGGTTTTGGGACCAGAACGTTTCTTCACCACAAACCCTTGAAGGCACGGTTCGCTCTGTTCCTGGTGAGCCATTCCCCGTAGATGGAGCACGAGCCAGCCGCTCTCACCGGATTCAACAGCTCTCTCTGCTTCGCGAAGGCTTTCCTCTTGGAATCATTCCTGCTTTTGCTCCTGCTTCTGACAAGAGACTTGGCTCTTTCTCTCTCAATTCTCTCTTGCTCAGTCCTTCCTCTAACAACTGGTACTTATCTTTTAAACCTCTCTTCACTTTGATTGTGTGGTGTTTTAAGTAAGTAATGCTTAAAAGGTCTTTGCTGAGAATTTGAAAAACAAGATTCAAACTTGTGAAATAGAAACCAATTTGGACACTTTTTGTCCTTTTCTAGGTGTTGGGTTTGTTGAGACATTTGATTAGGTCTGTTTGGCATTTTTAACTCAGGTGGCTAGGATTGGTTGGACAGTTTAAACCAAGGAAGCTCTTTTCTGATATCAAAGCAGATATTAGCAATGCGGAAGAGTGGGATCTTCAAGTTGTCAAAGATACAGCAAAACACTTTGTTGACAAATCCCTTTACTCTATTGGTTTATGGACTCAGATTGCGTTGGGTACTTCTTCTTCTCTCTTGTTTAGCACTGAACGCCTTGGAGATAAAAAGGGACTCCGAAACAAGTTGATGTTGGTTCATCCGGTATGTATCTCTCTCTCTACTGTACCCATGATGGATTCTTTTTGTATGTTTAAACCACTTCTAATTTGATTTAGTTTGAGCTGATGAGCAGCTTGAGGAACATGATCTCACTGTGGAAGCAGCTTGGCCAGATCTGTTTTTGGATAATAAAGGACGTTTCTGGGATGTTCCTGAATCATTAAACGTTGACGTCTCATCACTTGTTCCAGAATCAGGGCTTCGTTACCGGTTTGGTCTCCATAAAAGCAGGGGTAATCCTCAGTCTGTGAGTGCTGGTGTTGCTGAGACTGGTGTTGATGCTCCTACTTCTTTGATGCCTGGTTTATGCGCCAAGGCTGCAGTTTCTTACAAGACTAACAGAGACTTGTGGAGGCCAGAAGAGAAAGAAGTCAAGACAGAAGACAAGACAGAAGAAGAAGAGGATGCACCTGTGTTTCTGCCTTATGATGTACGTCTACAGGAGCCTCATGCAGCTATTTCTGGAATAGTAGGTACTCTCTTGAAAACCCCGTTCGTTCGCCTAAAGAAGTCTCTTTCCTTTTTCTTTTTCTTGACCTTGAATTGAATGCTGAGTTATTTATGTTCATTCTCTAGGTAGCAGCTTGGCAGCTTGGATCACAGGCCGAGGCATGCTGGCTAATGGCAAGAAGCGTAGTCCGATAAGCGCAGACGTATTTGGTTCTGCTTGTTACACATTCCAAAAAGGACGGTTTAGTAAGTTGTATGGCGATCTAACACGAGTAGATGCTCGCGTGGACTTGCCTTCAGCTTCTGCTCTTGCTAAAAAAATCTTCCATGCATTTCGAAGATCGTCAGGTAGTAGTAACAACTCAGATGACACATTGTGGTCTCCCAGACTCAACCTGATATTCCAGCAACAGGTATTGATCCTTTGTCCAAAGATCAAAAGGCATAGTCTTTCATGTAAAGAATCCATATCAATCACTGTGTTTTTTTGTCTTCTGCAATACTTTTGTAGGTTGCGGGTCCGATTGTTTTCAAAGTAGACTCGCAGTTTCAGGTAGGTGCTGCACGAATGGAAGATCTGATTTACAGTTTGAATTACTCCTTGAGGCTTCTTGAGTCTGGCAAAATCGTGGCTTGGTATTCTCCAAAGAGAAAAGAAGGCATGATCGAGCTGCGAGTTTTTGAGTTTTGATTTAGTCTCCTCCTTTTATGTGTGTACCAACCAAGTTAACATTTGTATCAGAAGATGCTTTAAATTAGCAACAAGTCTTTTTTTAGTCAACTCTTTCAAGATGCTTTATATTCTTTTTTTAGATAAACTATTAAAAATCTCTCCTTTTTTCACTATTAAAAAGTCTCTCTTTCGTAAACCTAATGTGCAGTGCATAACGGTGCGACGAAGCCATTGCTCTGTTCCACTACTTCTTCAACGAGTCTAACATTGTTCCAAACATCATCTCTTTCAACCACATTATCAAAGCTCATTGTGAAGAGAATCGTGTAGAAGAATGTCAGAATGTCTTATGTCTTAAGCATGTCATGATTCAAGCTGAAAGTGATCTCAATTGATATCAAATCGAAAGATTAATGGAAAACAACAATTGCTGTCTGAAAATTACAGGAAACTTCTAAAAAACTTCAAATCATTAAATGTTTCCTCTCACTCTCTCTCTCTTGGAAAAGACTTCACTCAACGAGGGCCAACAAGTCACTCTCTTTACAGAAGCAATGCCTAGCACCGGTCCCCAAATCGACCTGAGTAATAAATTCAGCGATGTTTCAGTTCTACATTCCTTAAAACCGCACAAAAACAACAACAATTGATCAACTTTTCACTGCAGAGAAGCTGAATTCACCTCATAAGCGCTCACGTCAGAGAACAGAACCTGTGAAAGGCAAAGAAGAAAGATATAAAGAGAAGAACATCACAGAAGTTCCACAATAGATGATGACTATGTCTTTTGAGTTAAGAAGAAACCACTACCTTCTTTCCAGGTCCAACTTGTTGTCCAACCTCAGAACCAACAGAGATAACCTAAAAATGATTCTCTAATCTTGATTATATCCAATCAAACATGCTAAGTCATATAGTAACATAAGGAGCAATATGACTTACCTCTCCTGTTAGGTACCTCTCAAACTTCACAGCTGCTTTAGGCAACAAAACTCCACCTGAAGATTTCTGCAAGACAAAACAAGTTACAAAGAGCCACTAAGTTTTTCTCGAAATTTCTTTGGCAATTGATGATATCAACAACAGTTTGATTTCTACTTGTACTGCTTCTTGATAATAAAAATGGCATCTCAGACAGTAAAGGAGCTAAACTTACCATAGGAAGATCTTCAAGACGAACAAGAACCCTGTCTGCTTGAGGAACAACCTGCAAATGTTATCATATCAACACAACAAAAATTAATCACCAATTTAAAACAGAGAAACCAATACATTGTGCAGATGAAATTAAACGAAAAGGCAGTACCTTTGACGGATCCCATTTAGTGGAAATCGCTTTGATTCTAAGACAACCTCTTTGACTTCCTACAGATACACGAGCCGAAAAAAAATCAACAACCAAAAAAAAAAAAAAATCCGAAGGGGAATAAACATAAAACAGTTGAGATATGTAATTACCAAGAAGCCTGTTGTTAGCTGTAGGAGGAGTACTGGTTTTGACCGGGAAAGAAAAGAAAGGTTTTGGTAGAGAGACGAAAGTAGAAGCCATGGCAGGATAAGGTTTTTTTAGCTGAAGCAGCAGGTAAGATCTTCTTCTTCCTCCGTCGCGATTTTGGCTAGACACTTCTCGTTGGTTCTTCTTATGGGCCAATATTACGGCCCATTTAATTATTTAATGTTATATTAAACCGAAAAGTCTCAATTTAGACCAGTTATGTTCTGAAAGCCAAACCGATGTAAAAACTCTTATGTTTTGTCAAACCGAGAATTGTCAATTTGTTGTTTCATTAAGCCAAGGTAATGTATTATGGAGAACGAAAACCACCATTTGTATATATGCTTACCGTAGTGTTAAAATAAAAACCTCAAATGACTAGAACAAGTACTATGTCAGAATCCTTCGGAGCTGCCAAATCCAAGAGTACATAATACCAACGGTACAGTATGTTGAGATCAACATTAAAGGAATAAATGGGTATTTGTCACCTAGAAAATGCGGATGTAAGAACTGAGACACCATCTCTACTATAAACAAACCCATTAGATAACTCTTCTCAAAATATCCAATCTTAAACTTGCTCTTTATTTCACCACTCTCCTTCTTCCGAGCCTTCTTCTCTGCGTATTGAGCCGTAAAGCCGAGCCACATTACCATGGAATGCAATAACAACAGCAGAACCTTGATCGGGTATTCTTGTGGCTCATATAAAAGTGGAAAGAGAGAATAGCAAGAAACTGCAAGAGAAATACAGAGATTAGTGTGTCGAATGAATGATTATGCACAAATGTGGGTGCTGGTTAGAAGGAGGATATTATATACCTATCGAAACCAGAAAGTAGTGTTTAGCATCTTCTACACTCTGCACTGCAACAATTGCAAGTGGGATGGTGAAGTGAAGTGATGCTTTCTCATGGACGTGCCATCCAAACAGAAAACCACATGTGTATGCATAAGCTATCCATCTAGCAACAAGCCCCGGGTGTGGTTTTTTCCAGGCTTTGACGAGACATGGAGATATCGCAAGTAGTACCAGTGCAAATGTTGTCAATGGGGTGATCTGTCATTGCACCATTCAGAAATAAGATCAAGCAGAACATTCATGAGACACGACAGAGCTAACAGAATGAGCAACTGAGTGTAGGTACCTGAGGGAGAACTGCAAAAGGTGAAGAATTCCCAACTAAACCACCGGTGAAAGAAGCAGAAGGAATCCGAATATCGAACCCAAGCTTCCGTAGCGAAAAGGCAAGTCCTTTGTCGAGTATTATATAGAAAACCCAAAAATTAGGTGCCCAGTATGCATGGCACAATCCTCTCCCGAAAGGAAACATCCGACTAATAACTTGCTGGATCTGCAACATAACGAGAGTAAACAAGAAACTGCAACCATAAGATGCTTTCTCAATCAAATCAATTAAGGAAAAGGTTCACTTATCCAACTTGGTTAGATTTCTGTTAATCTCAACAATGGCATTAGCTTTCTCTCCAATCAGGACAAATCGCTCATGAAATTGACAAGTAACAGAGAGAGTAGAGTTCTATGACAGTAGTTTCACAATGTATAAAGTGAGATAAGCTCTCTAGCGCCAAATTCAAACACTATGCTCAAATCAAGCAGCACAAAACGACTTAAAAACTCCTAAAGACAATAGAATCTTCAGCTAAAACTCGTAAAGAATTTGACAATAACATTGTAAAAAAACCAAAACTTTCAATCATCAAAAGAAAGAAGAACTAATTCACTAACCTGTCCATGGTAAATAAAAGGTCCATAAGCGGCGACAAAAACCGCCACAACCACCGCACCGATAGTTACAAGCCGTCGGAAACCAGTAACAAAACCGGACCAGCAATAATGCCTAAGGAGATAAACAAAGTAAACCGGAGCAGCGACGGCGAACAAATGCTTAAAGCATAAAATAACAGCGAATAAGAACCCACCCAACAGATCTCTCCCTTCTTGAAGAAACGAAATCGAAAGCAACAACCAACCCAATAAAAACCCATTATACTGAAAATGAATATGATCTACGATCAATAGCCCCGGAGACCAAATCACCAATGCGCAGATCAGGTTCCGCTTCATCGGTTCCAATTTTCGAGTTAATCTGTAAACACCGTAGAGAAGACATAGATCCGAGACGATTACGCTGATTCGTTGGAAATAAACCACAGATTCGGCACCGTAATCGATTCCAGATTGAAGATTTACGATCCTGGGATCGACGACACGCGCGAAAACAGAGAGGAAGCGTTCGAAGTAAGCGAAGAACGGAGGGTAATCGAGAGTCCATTGGCTAGTCTCGTCGAAGTACCATCTGGTAAGTGGAAGAGAGTGTGTGATAGCGAGCCAGTTACGGTGTACCTCGAAATCCGTGCTCCTGTAGGACGGGATGAGAAGGAGTTTCACGGCGGTGGCCACGGCGAAGAACCATAGCAGAAGTCGCCGGTCCTTGTTCTCCTCCCGGTGATCCATCTCGGCACCAATATAGACTGATAACATTAGCGACCGTTGATTTACAAAACCCATTGTGATATGGGCCTAATTCGGACCAAGACCCGGCCCGTTTGATAAAGTAGGTTTACGTGGCGTTGTACACATGGCACTAGGTACAACCGCCCAAAAGGAAGTAGCTATTGGCTACTGGCTAGAGGTAGACCATATGAAATTAACCAACGGCTGTGATTTTTTCTGCAACCCGAATATCTGAGATCAGATCTGAACCATAGGAATACAAAACAGCAGATTTAAATATTTAAACCCCATGCAAACAAACATCTTAAAGACCCTCTACCAAACCGCCACGTAGCAACTACGATCACAGCTGGCGCACGAGCGAGGATCACCGCACGTGTCAAAATAAATGGGAGGGGGAGGGTAGGGCAAACGGGGTACAAGGGGAGCTGTCATGGGCCCGTGAGACAAGGATGTTGATAATTGGGCCTAAAGAGAGGTGATGGTGGGGCCCATGAATGAATACAGTCTGAGTCAGCTCCTCGTTTGATATTCCCAACTCCGACGCCTTGTTGTATCGACAGATGACAAGTTGTGTGGTCCAGTGCTCACAATTATGTTTATATACTAATACTACTACTACTTCTTTCCTTTTTTTCTTTTTTTTTTTGGCACTTTATTATTATTGATTGACCACTACTAAAACATCTTTTTTTTTTGTATCTATTATTACAACTTTTTTTTTTTGTTCTTCTGAGCTGAGTGTGTGTTTGTATATATTATAGGTTAATTTTTTTTTTTAAAGTTAATAATTGGTTAGCCGTTTGTAATGTGAGTCATTGCTTACTCAGATACATTCAGTTTTCTTGACGTGATCTTATTTAATAGAATAAATTATGATAGTGGTTTCTTACCTTAGAAAGTCAGAAGTCTGCTGTTTCGTGTTATTAGAATAGAGAGATCCGTATTATAATCATTTAATAATATGTTATTTCAAGTCGGTATCTGATAATTTACCTACGTGACACGTATAGTTTACACAGTAGAAATAGTGTATTATAAAACGAGAATTAAACACCCGACTATAACATTAATACTATAATAATAAATGAATAAAATAGGTCGGTCACGCTCTTGCTACAAATATAAATGTCATACATTTATTCAATGTACACATGTTCTAGAACTTTTATGACTTCTTAGATCTTATTGTGTAAGTTTATGACTAATTTAAGTAGTAGATCGTATTTGCGTAATTTTTGTTTTGTTCTTAACAAAGATTGTGCCAAAGACGTTATACAGAATTTCAACTAAGAGGAGTTTTAACTATTATATATACACGTATGTCTTTTGTATGAGATTTAACGTTCAGCCAGTAGATTCTCCGGATTATTCTTTTTACCTGGAGCTGTACACGTGTAACGAGAGGCTTTTGTCTCATTTGAAAACACTAATATAAATATATTCACTCTTCTTGACTCTACTACAGTAATAATAAATAATAAAAAACGTTACTGTCCAGTATATGTCCATAGAAGAAGAAGTAAACGAAAAACATATAAGTACAAGCAAAGCATTAAACAAAAAAAAATGAGAGGTGATAATAAATTACACACACACATACACATGAAAAAACATTGTCCAGGAGAAATGAATCCTAAAGAAGACACACGAGAGAAGACAGATTAAAAACACAAAATTAATTTATTAGTGAAAAATATCAGCAAAAAAAAATTATACTAGAAAGATTCAATAAATGTAAAATGGAAAAAGTCCATGAATCATGCGGTATGCATGTTATTGTTTTGTGGCCAACGAACATACAAAAACGCAACAGACTTGTTTGATTCCCCTCCTCCAACCAGATCCACCCAAATTATTGTATTCCCATAAAACTAATATTTGTATGGTTTCTTTATTGCTCGACGATATAACCAAAGAAACAAATGTATATGCTTAATTTATTTTTTACTCGAAATTCGTTTTTACAATATAGAAAGACAAAATAGTACAAAAGAAATGGTAATTGGGTACGGAATAAGAGTTTGATACATTGTATTTTAACTTTTCTGGGGGTAAAAAAAAATAATCAGATAAAGAATTTAACCCAACACAAAAAGACATACTAATATAAAAAAAGGCCATGTAATGAATGATTGAACTTTAACGTAGAGATCTTTCGAGACGGGAGATTCGGTTACGATGAACGGTGAGGATTTATCGTAGAGTACTGTAACAAAAGTGGTCCGTGACACAGGTAATGCCACTCAAGTCAATGAGAAAGTCCGAAACTCCGGCTTTATATATCAGCACCAAATCAATCAGCTTCTTCCTCCTCCTCCTTCTCTCTTTCTTTTTCTGCTTCCTCTCGAATCTGCTTATTATCATCTCGCAGTTTGCTTATCTTTCGTGTAAATTAATTCGAAAGTTTTTTTGTTTGTGAAGATCAGATAAGTGAATGGCTTCGTATTACGCTGGTTTTTTGAGTTGTGAAGAGCCACACTTTTTGGAATCTTGTTCTCTTTGCCGTAAACACCTTGGTCTTAACTCCGATATCTTCATGTACAGGTACTTACTTACTTATATATTTCTATTCAATTATCTCAAAGCTTTAAACTTTTTTCTCATACCCAAAATCAAATTCTGGATCTGGGTTATTTTCTGAAAGCGATATAATTGTTTTTTTTTTTTTTTTTTTTTTTTTTTT
>NC_025688.1:28279781-28290803 GCF_000633955.1 Camelina sativa
TTTTTTTTTTTTTTTTTTTTTTAAATCTATTATCCTTCGAATCAAAAACCCTTCTTCTTAAACCACACAGACGACTCATAATATCTTTCTCCCAAAGAGCTGCAAAAGTTTCTGCTCTGTTTCTATATGTTGGATCAGATCGGAATCTGAGAAAATTGTAGTTCTGGTTTCATGTAAATGAATGTGGAGTTTTCGGGAGAGATCAGAAAGAGAGAGAAGTGTAAGAAGAAGAGCTTCCATGGTTTTGTAATCTTTGGGGTTTGAAATTTTGTTCGATTGTGTTTCATAAAGAAACAGAGCATAATAACTATATATGTTCTAAAATAAATATTCAATTTTCTTTTATGCTTCGTATGATCGTTTCTTTAATAAACCGACATAATTCGTTTCCGTAGCTGTCTAATTGGAAAGTTTTGTTTTGATTTCGAAAAAACAAAATTAGTCTCTTTCGATTGTTCTTGGCGGTATGCAATATACGGCGATAACTAAAGAACTCCGGCGAATCTTTTTTTAAAAAATGTGTAAAAGTGACGGCTCTTTTTTGGGCCTAAAGTGGGCTTTCTCAAGCAGCCTTTATACATTAAGACATTGACACTTCCAACCTTCTATGAAGAGTAGTTAGTTGGTTATTAATTAGTCAGAACTAATCAAAGGTCATCATCATACATACATATATGTTAACTAGTTTATGTTCGTTTACTTGTTCTATAAGGAATGAAGAAAATGTGCATCTTTGACTTTCTTAACAACAACCTTTATTTATTATTACATTCAAAATTTTCTTATGTAAGATTTGGTTGTTAACTTAACTAGCGCAATGAAACGATAGAATTAATATACAATATAGATCATGATCTTTTTCAAGTGTTCATTATGCACGTTTAGTTTGGGCCTTTGTCTCCTTCTGCATTTTTTGGACATCCTGACTTTTGCTTATTTCATTTCATATACAGTATACCAAAAACTTTGTTGCTTGGTGTATCCAGAGGATTGTGCCATGGGGTTTCAAGAATATCATAAGATTCATTTTTAATGGTATATTTGGCAGTCCATATATATTCATTTCCTCTAGTTCGTCTCTAATGGTAAGGAAGTGTTGGAGAAGGCAGTAGATGTTGTGCTTCAATTACAGGCCCCATATCAAGACCGATTCCCTGGCTTCCTCCAAAGTTTTCTGAAGTTTGCATACAGAGTTCTCTTGATTGAGATCTTTCTCCATCAGTCTTCTAAAGTTTCCACCTCTAATTACAAGCCCTATATCAAGAAAGACTCAGTTGCTAGCTTCCTCTTTCTCATGGAGCTCTGAAGTGCATGCAACACAGATGAGACATGGAACAAAAGGTCTGGGATGGGGTTTTTAAGAGATGCAAATGGTGAAGTGCTTTTTGATTGGAATTAAGATTAGTATCAAAACTGACTACAGCTCTAGCTGTTGAAGCGTTAAGCCTTTGATGGGCAATGGTGAGTTTTAGGATTCTAGGTGTTAAGGAATTTGTATTTGAAGTTGATGCAGCAAATGTGATTTCAGCTGCTAGCATCCCCAAAATCCTGGCAAAATCTAATAAATATCCTTCATGATATCGAGGTAATGAGCATTTACATTTACAGTCCATACAAAGAGGTATATGTTTAGATTTGTATGGATCTTTCATTGATTCTTTAGTGTTGGTTAAAGTATACTGTCAAAGCTCAACTGGCAATTGCTTAATGGAGTTGGTACACGTTTGATCAATCTTTACCTTTCAATAATTCAACAACTTGTCAATGTATTATTGATTGTCCACGATTCAAGGAGGATATTGAGGGGACTGAAACACCATGTAACAAAACTACGCATAAGGCATGACTTGTCGACGTATAAAAAGTACAAAACACGATTCTCCAGTGATTGATAAATGAAGATTAGTTCCGTATAACACAAGAAACTTTAAGATAAGTAAGAATACACATAAAATTCCCAGCAATTATAATCAACAGTTAAGCAAAATCCACCCATCTGGTAAATGATTTTAATTGATTACTCACAGCTAAAGAATTTCCCAAGACCCACGTACCCACCAAAGAACGGTTCTATAGAGAAGATTCTACTTTGAACTTCCAAGATTATATAGTGAAAGACTTAAAAGTGTCCGACCTTTTTCTCATTAGCTCTTCTCATCCCCCAACCGTAGCTTAGTATCATCCAGTTCAAACCCGTGACCATCAGAAGAAAGGTGGTTTAGCCACCAAAGACTGTATTCAACCACCGGACTGGTGAGAGTATCATTGCTTGTTGTGTACCTTAAAGCCAAAGATCTTAGGAACATAGTTTTGAGTCGGCTTCTGCGGTTTCATGTTCCCATAGGCCATGAGAAACAAATGAGGGAAAGTAGTTCCAAAGTAAGCTCCATCAATGTCTGCAATAAGCATTAAGGAAAAAAAACACTAAGACAAGAGGACAACACTCTTTGTCTACAAAGAGTTATGCAAGCAGACAAGCTAATCGCTAGTAGAATGCATCATGTTATGCTATATATAAGATTTAATGCCTTTTTGAACAAAGGAAAAAAGGATACTGCCTTGGTATTTAGATCGCGGGTAGTAAATATCCTCGCATTTTGGGCAGTATATCTTCACGGTGCTCGACCTCGGGATATCAGATTGCCCAACCGGAAGACAAGATTGTCCACAACAGAAAACTCTCGGGCATCTCCCGAAATCATAGTTCTTATACTTATCCATCTACAAAAGAGATTCAGCAAAATACATCATTTAAACGATCAATCAGAAACAAAGATATGAAAAACTAAAGAAGAACTCTTGTTTCTTACCATAGCAGCCATTCCTTTAGTAGTGAGAATATAACGAACATGAATAAGACCATATAACATCTCAGCAGCTGATTCCACCATCTCATTCTGTTCTTCAGTAAACATATCACCTAAACCAATAAATTTTTTCACAAGTTATACAAAGAGATGAGACAAAGTAAAGCCTAATTATATCAATACAGTTTTTATTTTTTCACTAACCGTTTGATGATTCAACGTCCAAAATAAGATCAAGTGCATAATCATAGTAAGGAACTTGACCACTCAATCCACAGAGATTAAAATCGTCTTGTATATAATCTTCATCTACTTCACAGAAAAACTCATTCCCTCTTAAATTACAAAACCAAGAGATCCACGATGTATCATCACCTTCTGAACCACTCACATCTGATCCTTCACTATCTGTATCAGATTCAACTGCAAACCAAAACAAAACAAAAAAAAAAAAAAAACCAAAACTTTATTAATATACCCAGATCAGGAAATCTCGAGATAGTAGTAAAATTGAGTGAGAATTTAAGAAACTAACCATCTGGGGAGCGAGAATCAAGCTGAGATTTAGCAGTGGAAGTAGAAGGGAAAGAATCTTTATCCTTAGAAGAGAAAGCCCTAGATGTAGAAGGTGAAGTTTTCTTAAGATGTTTGTCTAAAGCATCATTGATTCGTTTCCGATCAATAGCTCCTCCACCAAGGATCTCCGATCTCGATGATCCACCACCACCCATTATTCCTCCTCCTCCGCTCCGATCCTTGTACATAACTCGATTCAATCCCCCTCAATGAAAAGAAAAAAAAAAATCAAAGCTTTTAGATTCTCAAAGTCTTCGTCTTTCTTCTTCTTATCATCAGAACACACAAGGAGAGAGAGAGAGAGAGAGGCGGAGAAATCTAGGGTTTCAGGATATTTTTTTGATCACAGAGCAGAAGAAAGAGAGAAGAGGTAAAGGGTGCTCTGCTTTTCCCTGTTTGTCATTCTCTTTCTCTCTAATACTGTTTTGTTTTCTTCTCTTTGATTTTTTATCATTCCTCTGCTCATCCTTTTTTTTTTTTTTGTTTAATTCTACTTTTTTTTTTACAAATGGGCTTTGCTTATTGGGCCTTATGATACTGACAGTAGTTATAGAAGAAAACATTCATTTTGTACTTTTTTTTTTTAACTAGTATGATCTATGATAATGATTCTAAATTAAATCTTAGGAAGAAAGGAATCATAAAGTTCAAACTTTTTTCTATTTTTGTATCAACACGGTCGTAATAATTGACTTGTGCCTTTCCTGCTTATTAATGATGATGTGTTTTGGTTGGTCGATCCATTGTCCAAACTTAAAATCGAAAAAAAACAAACTAAAATTAGTTTAGAGATTATTAAAACTAGTTTAAGATCTTGTAAATCTAGTTATGGATATGTAACTCATAAACACCACTTATAACATTATTTTGCTGGATAAGTTTGGACATTTGATTTTTTTTTTTTTTTAAAAAGACAAATTGAAGAAATGGGTGCAGAAGAGTTGTGGAAAGCAAAAGTCTTTTGTATTTTTGAAAAATGGGGAAAAAAACAAACCCACCGAATTAAAAATAGACTCTATTTTAAGGCTTTTGCCTCTCTGACAGCTCAA
This sequence comes from Camelina sativa, assembly GCF_000633955.1. Lineage (NCBI taxonomy): Eukaryota > Viridiplantae > Streptophyta > Magnoliopsida > Brassicales > Brassicaceae > Camelina > Camelina sativa. The sequence goes on from NC_025688.1 coordinate 28,284,214, forward strand.
ATTAAAGTTGACTCCTTTTTTTTCCACTCTTTCAAAAATCTTGAAAGCTTTTTCCTCTCAAGAAGTCTCATTCTCCTTCTTCAGTTAAACCAGAGGTACAGAAAGAGAGAAAGAGATAAAGGGTAAGTAAAAAAAATCAGAGATTTTTCTCTCAATCAATGTCAGCTTCAGTGGCTGCAACATCAGCAACAACAGCTTCAACGTTTATAAAGTGCGTCACTGTTGGCGATGGAGCTGTGGGCAAAACTTGTCTTCTTATCTCCTACACCAGCAACACTTTTCCCACTGTATACATATATCAATCTCTCTCTCTCTTTCTTGGATTGCTTTTCTTTATGGCTTTTTTGGTGACTGTTGATCTCCTTATTACAGGATTATGTTCCAACAGTGTTCGACAATTTCAGTGCAAATGTTTTAGTCGATGGCAAAACTGTCAATCTTGGTCTCTGGGATACTGCTGGTAAATATGTTCTTTACTAAATGTCCAACTTGTTGCTGTCTTTTGACTTTGTTTCTCTCAGTTTTTAACTTATTAAGTAGTTGAGAAAATTGAATCTTTACACTGATCTGTGTTAGTCACATGATGCAAAATTGTTTTGGTCCTGAGTTCACTTGCAGATTTTGCTCATGCTTTTTTTTTCAAAAACAAAATCAGACAAAAATTGTGAGTCTTGTGGTATGTCTTTTGGGTGTTTAACATTATATTACAGGTCAAGAAGATTACAATAGGCTTAGACCATTGAGTTACAGAGGAGCGGATGTATTCATTCTTGCCTTCTCACTTATTAGCAGGCCTAGCTTTGAGAACATTGCTAAAAAGGTTGTTGAGACTATGGTTCTTTTTACCATTATATTTTTCACTAAAATCTTACTTCCTCACACCAGCTCATTAGTTTGTGGATCGGTTTCTTTCGCAGTGGGTTCCCGAGCTGAGACATTATGCCCCGACCGTGCCTATAGTTCTCGTTGGAACCAAATTAGGTTGAAGAAATGAACCATTCTGTTAAATCCGTTACGTCTCTGAATGTTTAGGAATCTCACATGAATAAGAGTAAGGGATGTAATGTTCTATCAAATTTTCTTGGTCTTGCAGATCTAAGAGAAGACAAGCAATTCCCAATGAACTATCCTGGTGCTTGTACAATCTCCACAGAACAAGTAAGTTTCATTAAAGATTCTTCTTCAAATATACTACTATGTCACGAACCATGTTAAGAATAGAAATCTTTTATAACATCAAAGATTTGTCTTTTTAGGGTCAAGAACTAAGAAAGGAGATAGGAGCATTAGCTTATATAGAGTGCAGCTCAAAAACACAACAGGTAACTAACCATTAGTGCTTGAGTTACATTCTACAATTAGACAAATATATTGCTGTAAAGAAAGACTTGTGATGATGATAATGGTTTTGTAGAATGTAAAAACGGTGTTTGATGCGGCGATAAAAGTAGTCTTACAGCCTCCTTCAAAGACTACGAAGCAAAAGAGAAAGATTGGGTTCTGCCATGTTCTTTGATCAGTTACTCAAAAATCTATGGTCTTTGCTTTCTTTAAAATATTTTTAGTGTGTTTCTTCTACGAACCATAATATGCAGATCAACCATTACGAGAGTTTGATATTGTAGTAGAGAGTGTATTAACAGAGGTTTTTTAAGCTAAGGTAAGTCTCATCATCTATGTAAATGTGAAACGTTTGGCTCCTTTTGAGTTTTCAAAGTTCAAGATAAACCGGTTTTAACATATTAAACCTGAACCGGAGAAGAAATAAACCGGGTTTTGGTTTTTGGCTAATTGAATAAAACCACAATTCCTGTGAAAGAGTCTTCACTCTTCTTCACTCTATTACCCTAATCTAGTCTCGATGTCAAACCTCGCCGTCTCTAATGGCGGCGAACCACCGCGAAAAACCAACCAGACACCGCCGGCATCGTTTTCGTCGCTTCCATTCGACATCGTGTTGAACGTCTTAGCCCGCGTCCCAAGAAGGCATTACCCGATCCTCCGTTGCGTATGCAAGAGCTTGAGGAGTCTACTTCGCTCGCCTGAGATCCACAAGACTCGATCTTTCCTCGGAAAGGATTCGCTTTATATATGCTTCATGGACAAATCTACAGACCCCAGGACTCCTCGCTGGTTCGCTCTCCGCAGGATTGAGAACAGTACGACTGATGAGAATGTCTTCAACTCCATCGAGTTCCCTTGTGGTTACTCTCTTTCCACCATCGCGGTTGGTCGTGAGATTTTCGTCATTCCCGGAACTCATATTCGCTCAACAAATCTCCAGATCTTTGATACACAATCTGGAAAGGTTCGTGAAGGACCTAGTTTGCTAGTGAAGCGACAATCCAATAGCGTAGAACTAGTCGGCGGTAAGATGTATGTGATCGGAGGCCACAGAGAAGACAAGATTCCAGCGCAAGTATTTGACTTAAAGACGCAAACTTGGGAAGAAGCGCCGATTCCTGAGGAAGATGGGAGATTTGTATGGAGCTGTGCGGCAAGTTTTTCACTAGACAGGAAGGTTTGTGCTTTAATCTCTGGTCGAGGCATGACTTGTTACGATCCTAGAGATGGTTCTTGTGAGACACCTCAGTTGCCTAAAGACAGATGGTGGAAGGCAGGAGTGTGTGTTATAGACAATGTGCTCTTCGTTTACTTCTTGAGATTCGGGTTAATGTGGTATGACTCTCAACTGATGCTGTGGAGGGTGGTTTATGGTTTGGATATTGGCACAGATATTGGCAAAGCTGGATGCGTTACAATGGCTGAATACTATGGGAAGTTGGCTTTTCTATGGGTGAATCGAAGTCTTCTTTGTCCTAAAAGCAAAGAGATTTGGTGTAGAATGATTGGTTTGGATAGAAATGATTCAGGAATTCATGGGACTGCAGAACCGTCTCAACTTCTCTCGATTGTTCCTCGCGACTATAACATGTGTTGTTGTCTGTCTCTTGGTTAAACACGAGATCTCTTGTTGATGATAGATGATGATGTTTAAGTACTTTCTTTAGTAAATGATGATGTTTTAGTGCTTTCTATGAGCTTTTTAGTCATTATGTTTAATATCAGTACAATGTGTTTTCAAGGTTATGAATGTGTTTAGTACTTTCAACTCTCGATTTAGTCATTTGTTGTTGCGGTTTGAGCATCTTGCTCTGTTCCACCTAATCGATTTTGCAGTATTCTCCTAGCAAGTTTGTGTGATTGTCAAATACACTCTTTTACTAATGTTACAAATATTTCTATTTAGCTATTTAGGATTATTTCTATTTTCTTATTTCCTTTTCTCATTTACGGTTTATAGAGATGAAGTCTAGAGATGAAGTCTAGGTTGTAAAGACTCATCCAAGCTAGAGAGTGTTTTGGAGGTTTCGATCGGGTTAGGCCGAGGGAAGAGAGAACTTAGTTCTTTAAAGGGTTTTGGTTTGGAAACAAAGATAGAATAGAATCTCAATTCCTGTGAAAGATTTTCTCTTTTTATGCTCTTTAGTCTTGTCAAGTTTCCGTTTCTAATCTCTCTTTAGTCTTGTCTTTCAAACTAAACTCCATGACTAACCTCGCCGTTTCTAATGGAGACGAACGACCGCCAAAAACCAACCAACCGCTGTCGTCGTCTCCAATGTCGTCGCCGTCATCGTTTACGTCACTGCCACGCGACATGGTATTAAACGTCATAGCCCGCGTACCAAAACGGTTGTACCCAATCCTCTGTTGCGTCTCCAAGAACTTGCGTAGTCTTGTTCGGTCGCCTGAGATTCAAGAGACTCGATCTTTAATCGGAAAGGATTCTCTTTATATCTGCGTCGAGGACATAACTAGGGATGAAGAATATGTGATTACGCGTACTTATCACTGGTTCAATCTCCGCAGGGTTGAGAAGAGTACGACCGAGAATGTCTTCGTCTCCGTCGATTTCTCTTTCCTTTCCGAGTCTTGTCATGTCTCTTCTTCCATCTTCGCCGTTGGTCCTGAGATGTTCTTCATTCTTAATGATGGCTCACCAAGCTTTAGGATCTTTGACACCCAATCTGGAAAGGTTCGTCAAGGACCTAGTTTGCTAGTGAACCGAACGTACAATTGCGTAGGAATAGTCGGCGGTAAGATCTATGTGATCGGAGGATACAAAGAAGACGAGCTTACAGCGGAAAGCTTTGATCTAAAGACGGAAGCGTGGGAAACAGCTCCGAGTCCCCATAACAAAGAAAGACTTATATGGATTCATGGAACAGGTGCTTCACTAGACAGAAAGGTTTGTGCTGTAAGCTTTTTTCGATGCCTGACATGTTACGATCCTAGAGATGGTTCTTGTGAGACATCCCAGATGTCATTTAGCGACTGGTGGAACACAGGAGTGTGTGTTATAGACAATGTGCTCTACGTTTACTTCTTTAGTTACGGTTTAATGTGGTATGACACTGAACTGAAGCTATGGAGATTGGTTTATGGTTTGGATCTTGGCGAAGCTCAAGGCGTTGCAATGGCTGAATACTATGGGAAGTTGGCGTTTCTATGGGAGAAACCTAGTCTTGTTAGTAGTGAAAGCAAAGAGATTTGGTGTAGAATGATTGGTTTGGCTTGGAGTGAAGCAGAAATCAATGGAACTGCAGAACCATCTCAACTTCTTAGGATTGTTCCTCGCACCTTTGATTTTCACCATTGTCTGTCGGTTGGTTAAACTCGAGATCTAGTGTTGACAATAAATGTTTAGCACTCTCTTTGGTGTAGAATGATTTGTTTTGGATAGGAGTGAAGTGAGGATACATTTGACTGTATAGATTGCACCATTGTCTTTCTCTTTTGGGGTTAAACACGAGAGATATATTATGGATACTTGATTGATGGTATCATCATTTACTTCTTCAGCTCTTGAATGAGTTATATTATTGTTGCGGTTTCAGCATCTTGCTCTGTTTCACCTAACCTAATTTGCAGTATTTGCTTAGCAAGTTTGTGTGTTTGTAATTCACTCAGTTACATAGGAGTTGATGTGTTTCTTGCCCTGTCTAGTAAACCGATTCAAATGAAAACCAAAACTGTGTATCTACTAAACCGAATAATACTCAATATTTGATGGTATCCACATTTTATTAACCAAGAAAATTAAAAAACAAAAGATGGATGAATTAGAACACAATGGAAACCAGATTTGGCCATTGTTAATACGAGTAAAAGGCCAAGTACAGGTCAAGAAGATTACAATAGGCTTAGACCATTGAGTTACAGAGTAGCAGATGTTTTCCTTCTTGCTAATTTCTCACTTATTAGCAGGTCTAGCTAGCTTTGAGAACATTCATAATAAGGTTGAGATTATGGTTCTTTTGCCACATTATATTTTCCCTGCAATCAATTATCCAGGTGCTTGCATAATCTCCACAGAGCAAGTATGTATTTTAAAAAGATTGTTCTTTAATGTATACGATCAAGAACCATGTAAAGACTCAAACACAACTGGTAGCTAACTATGATGCTCAAAGTTACATTTTACAATTAGACCAAATATTTTCCAGCTCAATCTGCCAAAATGTTGTGATCATGATGATGATGATTTTCAGAACGTTAAAGCGGTGTTTGATGCAGCTAATAAAAGTAGTTTTACAGCCTCCTACAAAGACTCAAGAAAGATTGGTTTATGGCATGTTCTTTGAATGGTTAACTCAAATCTCTAGCTTTGGGATATTTTTAATATTTTTTAGTGTACTTTTATTCTATGAACAACTCTTGCAGATCAAGATCAAAATTTATAGGAGTTTGATCTTGTAGTAGAGAGAGTTTTAGCAGAATTTGATCTTCTAAGCTAAGTCTCATGCTCATCTATGTGTAAGACAACAAATATAAACCGGATTTAACCGACTAAAACTGTTAGGGAGAAGAAATAAACCGGAATTTGGTGTTTGGCTTATATAAACGAAACCAATTGGAATTAAAGCTCAATTCCTTCGAAAAGTTCACTCACTTCAACTCTCGATTAATGATGCAAGACCATGTTAACGATCATGCTCTTTTATAATCTCATAGATAAACCGGTTATGGTTATGGTTAGTTGGCTATATAAACAGAAACAAAGATTGAATAAAAATCGCAATTCAATCTTTTTCATTCATTCTCAAGTTCTTTTTTGTTTAATCTCTCTCTAGTCTTCTCTTTCAAACTAAACTCCATGACAAACCACCGCAAGAAACCAACCAACCGCCGTCATCCTTTACGTCACTGCCACGCGACATGGTATTAAACGTCTTAGCCCGCGTACCAAAACGGTTATACCCAATCCTCTGTTGCGTCACCAAGAACTTGCGTAGTCTTGTTTGCTCGGCTGAGATTCAAGAGACTCGATCTTCCCTCGGAAAAGATTCTCTTTATATCTGCGTCATGGACGAAACTATGGATGAAGAATATATGCGTACTCGGACTTATCACTGGTTCAGTCTCCGCAGGGTTGTGGAGAGTACGACCGAGAATGTCTTCGTCTCCGTCGATTTCTCTTTCCTTCCCGAGCCTTGTCGTCGCTCTGCTTCCGTCGTCGCCTTTGGTCCTAAGATGTTCTTCATTCCCGGAACTAATCATCGCTCATCAAGCTTTAGGATCTTTGACAC